>NW_024609787.1:0-77500 GCF_018296145.1 Oncorhynchus tshawytscha
CCTGTTTCAAAGCAGACTGATAACCATCTCTCTACAACAGGGCAGACTGTACAACAGGGCCAAAGCAGGGCCTGACTGATAACCATCTCTCTACAACAGGGCCTGTTTCAAAGCAGACTGATAACCATCATCTCTCTACAACAGGGCCTGTTTAAAGCAGACTGATAACCATCTCTACAACAGGGCCTGTTTCAAAGCAGACTGATAACCATCTCTCTACAACAGGGCCTGTTTCAAAGCAGACTGATAACCAGCGCTCTACAAAACAACATGAAGGAGAAGCCTTTGAGGTGGTAATGGATGTCAACAGAGATGTCAAACTATCCTTCTTAGTCCTGGAGATCCATCGGCGTGTGAGGAACCCTTGTTTCTGTCCAAAACGGCACCCCTATTCCATGTATATAGTGCACTACTTCTGACCAGAACCCTATTTAGGGAATAGGGACAGTACCTTAACACTGGCACCAGACAACATGTGGCCAGAGTCACAATAAGAAAACAATATATGTGGCCCAAAAGCTCCCTATTCTAATTTAGTGCACTACATTTGACCAGGTCCTATAATAGGACTCTGATTAAAAGTAGTGCACTATCTAGGAATAGGGTACCATTTGGGATATAACCAAGTCCCGCCACGACTCACTGAGACAACAGATGAAAACGGATGAAAAAAAGTCTAAAGTAGTGCTTGTCTCATTACGGAGGGATGAGTTTGGTTTCAGTTAACTCAGGATTCATTCCATCACTCTATCCAACACAAGGGACAGAGGGAGGGATGAGTCTGGTTTCAGTTAACTCAGGATTCACTCCATCACTCTATCCAACACAAGGGACAGAGGGAGGGATGAGTCTGGTTTCAGTTAACTCAGGATTCACTCCGTCACTCTATTCTATTTCCTATATAGGGCACTACTGTTGACCAGGGACCATAGGGCACTGCTGTTTAGCCTCTCTACTGTTGACCAGGGACCATAGGGCACTACTGTTGACCAGGGACCATAGGGCACTGCTGTTTAGCCTCTCTACTGTTGACCAGGGACCATAGGGCACTACTGTTTAGCCTCTCTACTGTTGACCAGGGACCATAGGGCACTACTGTTGACCAGGGACCATAGGGCACTACTGTTGACCAGGGACTATAGGGCACTGCTGTTTAGCCTCTCTACTGTTGACCAGGGACTATAGGGCACTGCTGTTTAGCCTCTCTACTGTTGACCAGGGACCATAGGGCACTACTGTTGACCAGGGACTATAGGGCACTACTGTTGACCAGGGACTATAGGGCACTGCTGTTGACCAGGGACTATAGTACACTGCTGTTGACCAGGGACTATAGGGCACTGCTGTTTAGCCTCTCTACTGTTGACCAGGGACTATAGGGCACTGCTGTTTAGCCTCTCTACTGTTGACCAGGGACTATAGGGCACTGCTGTTGACCAAGGACCATAGGGCACTGCTGTTGACCAGGGACCATAGTACACTGCTGTTGACCAGGGACTATAGGGCACTGCTGTTGAGCCTCTCTACTGTTGACCAGGGACTATAGGGCACTGCTGTTGAGCCTCTCTACTGTTGACCAGGGACTATAGGGCACTGCTGTTGACCAGGGACCATAGTGCACTACTGTTGACCAGGGACCATAGTGCACTGTTGTTGAGCCTCTCTACTGTTGACCAGGGACTATAGTGCACTGTTGTTGAGCCTCTCTACTGTTGACCAGGGACCATAGTGCACTGTTGTTGAGCCTCTCTACTGTTGACCAGGGACCATAGTGCACTGCTGTTGACTGGGACTATAGTACACTGCTGTTGACCAAGGACCATAGGGCACTGCTGTTGACCAGGGACCATAGTACACTGCTGTTGACCAGGGACTATAGGGCACTGCTGTTGACCAGGGACCATAGTGCACTGCTGTTGAGCCTCTCTACTGTTGACCAGGGACTATAGTGCACTGTTGTTGAGCCTCTCTACTGTTGACCAGGGACTATAGTGCACTGCTGTTGAGCCTCTCTACTGTTGACCAGGGACTATAGGGCACTGCTGTTGAGCCTCTCTACTGTTGACCAGGGACTATAGGGCTGTTGACCAGGGACCTGCTGTTGACCAGGGACCATACTGCTGTGCACTACTGTTGACCAGGGACTATAGGGCACTGAGCCTCTACTGTTGACCAGGGACTATAGGGCACTGCTGTTGACTGTTGACCAGGGACTATAGGGCACTGCTGTTGAGCCTCTCTACTGTTGACCAGGGACTATAGGGCACTGCTGTTGAGCCTCTCTACTGTTGACCAGGGACTATAGGGCACTGCTGTTGAGCCTCTCTACTGTTGACCAGGGACTATAGGGCACTGCTGTTGAGCCTCTCTACTGTTGACCAGGGACTATAGGGCACTGCTGTTGAGCCTCTCTACTGTTGACCAGGGACTATAGGGCACTGCTGTTGAGCCTCTCTACTGTTGACCAGGGACTATAGGGCACTGCTGTTTAGCCTCTCTACTGTTGACCAGGGACTATAGGGCACTGCTGTTGAGCCTCTCTACTGTTGACCAGGGACCATAGTGCACTGCTGTTGACCAGGGACTATAGGGCACTGCTGTTGAGCCTCTCTACTGTTGACCAGGGCCTATAGTGCACTGCTGTTGAGCCTCTCTACTGTTGACCAGGGACTATAGGGCACTGCTGTTGAGCCTCTCTACTGTTGACCAAGGGCCCACATCAAATCAAAAAGTTTATTTGTCACATGCGCCGAGGTGAACAACAGGTAAGTAAATAAATAAAACAACAGTAAAAAGACATTGAAAAATAACAGTAGAGAGGTTATATACAGTAGAGAGGTTATATATAGTAGAGCGGCTATATACAGTAGAGAGGTTATATACAGTAGAGAGGTTATATACAGTAGAGAGGTTATATACAGTAGAGAGGTTATATACAGTAGAGAGGTTATATACAGTAGAGAGGTTATATACAGTAGAGAGGCTATATACAGTAGAGAGGTTATATACAGTAGAGAGGTTATATACAGTAGAGAGGTTATATACAGTAGAGAGGTTATATACAGTAGAGAGGTTATATACAGTAGAGAGGTTATATACAGTAGAGAGGTTATATACAGTAGAGAGGCTATATAGAGTAGAGAGGCTATATACAGTAGAGAGGTTATATACAGTAGAGAGGTTATATACAGTAGAGAGGCTATATACAGTAGAGAGGTTATATACAGTAGAGAGGCTATATACAGTAGAGACTATATACAGTAGAGGCTATATACAGTAGAGAGGCTATATACAGTAGAGAGGCTCTATATACAGTAGAGAGGCTATATACAGTAGAGGAGCTATATACAGTAGAGAGGCTATTGCCACTAGGCTACCCTGCCGCCCGGTCCCTATGTAGGGAATATGGAGCCATTTGGGACACAGGAAACTACGCCTTAGCTGTTATAAAACCTTTTGTACTAATTTTGATTTAAACAGCTAGATGTATATTTGTTCCTACGTTGACACCATATCCCACATTGGGAAACAGGACATGGAACATTAACGCTGGTTTATGAAGTCTGGTTTGGTGTCGCTGCTTCCTGTAACAGATAGGAAGTGCCCTAAGCTAGTAGAAATCCCTGCTACAGCCGGACCTGGAGCTGAGGTCCCACACCTGGTCTTTGACAGGGCTTGTCTGGTGAAATGGAACCAATATAACAGTAACTAAACTGCAAACCACAAACCCTGTCTAAATAGCACCCCAACCCTGTCTAAATAGCACCCCATCCCTGTCTATATAGAACCCAAACCCTGTCTATATAGAACCCCAACCCTGTCTATATAGCACCCCAACCCTGTCTATATAGCACCCCAACCCTGTCTATATAGTACTCCAAACCCTGTCTATATAGAACCCCAACCCTGTCTATACAGAACCCCAACCCTGTCTATATAGTACTCCAAACCCTGTCTATATAGAACCCCATCCCTGTCTATATAGAACCCAAACCCTGTCTATATAGAACCCAAACCCTGTCTATATAGAACTCCAACCCTGTCTATATAGAGAGCAGGCAGGGTTGGCAGGGTACTGGTGTGTGGGAGGGGTACTGGTGTGTGTGTGTGGAGGGGATTACTGGTGTGTGGAGGGCGGGTACTGGTGTGTGTGGAGGGGTGTACTGGTGTGTGTGGAGGGGGGTACTGGTGTGTGTGGAGCGGTACTGGTGTGTGGAGGGGAGTACTGGTGTGTGGAGGGGGGTACTGGTGTGTGTGGTGGGGTACTGGTGTGTGGAGGGGGTGTACTGGTGTGTGTGGAGGGGGTACTGGTGTGTGTGGAGGGGGGTGTATTGGTGTGTGGAGGGGTACTGGTGTGTGGAGGGGTACTGGTGTGTGTGTGTGTGGGGGTGTACTGGTGTGTGTGTGGAGGGGGGTACTGGTGTGTGTGGTGGGGTACTGGTGTGTGGAGGGGGTGTACTGGTGTGTGTGGAGGGGGTGTATTGTGTGTGGAGGGGTACTGGAGGGGTGTGTGGAGGGGTACTGGTGTGTGTGTGTGTGTGGGGGTGTACTGGTGTGTGTGTGGGGGGTACTGGTGTGTGTGGGGGGTACTGGTGTGTGTGTGGGGGGTACTGGTGTGTGTGTGTGTGTGTGTGTGTGGAGGGGTACTGCTGTGTGTGTGTATGGAGGGGTACTGCTGTGTGTGTGTGGAGGGGTACTGCTGTGTGTGTGTGGAGGGGTACTGCTGTGTGTGTGTGGAGGGGTACTGGTGTGTGTGTGTGGAGGGGTACTGCTGTGTGTGTGTGGAGGGGTACTGCTGTGTGTGTGTGGAGGGGTACTGCTGTGTGTGTGTGGAGGGGTACTGCTGTGTGTGTGTGGAGGGGTACTGTGTGTGTGTGTGGAGGGGTACTGCTATGTGTGGAAGGGTACTGCTGTGTGTGTGTGGAGGGGTACTGTGTGTGTGTGTGGAGGGTACTGCTGTGTGTGTGTGGAGGGGTACTGCTGTGTGTGTGTGTGTGTGGAGGGGTACTGCTGTGTGTGTGTGTGTGTGTGGAGGGGTACTGCTGCGTGTGTGGAGGGGTACTGGTGTGTGTTGAGGGGTACTGGTGTGCGTGTGTGGAGGGGTACTGCTGTGTGTGTCTCCTGTTCCAACCTCAATCTGCAGCTGGCAGAGTTCCCATGACATCATGCCCCAGCTATGGCCTTTGTCCTGGACGCTGATTGGCAGGTAACTTCACTCCCCTCTCTCCTCCCCTGGTCTCAAAGCCTCCCCAGCACCCCCCCCCCTGCCTCCTCCATTAGGACAAGGCTTTAAACATGAGAGCACCAGGAAGACATGACCTCGACACACACACTCTCTCTCTCTCTCGCTCTCTCTCTCTCTCTCTCTCTCTCTCTCTCTCTCTCCTTCTCTCTCTCTCTCTCTCTCTCTCTCTCTCCTCTTCTCTCTCTCTCCTCTTCTCTCTCTCTCCTCTTCTCTCTCTCTCTCCTCTTCTCTCTCTCTCTTCTCTCTCTCTCTCTCTCTCTCTCTCTCTCTCCTCTTCTCTCTCTCTCCTCCTCTCTCTCTCCTTCTCTCTCGCTCTCCTTCTCTCTCTCCTCCTCTCTCTCTCTCTCTCTCTCCTCACATGGGATCATTCCCAGTAACACATGGGATCTATAGATCTACCATGGGATCTATTTACCCTCCACCCTGATGATGAAGGATTGAGATCACTGATCTATACATCCTGCTGTCTCTATACCTCTCTATACATCCTGCTGTCTCTATACATCCTGCTGTCTCTATACATCCTGCTGTCTCTATACCCCTCTATACATCCTGCTGTCTCTATACATCCTGCTGTCTCGCCACCACCCCAAAGCAGGGCATCTCAACCACTTCTGTTGTGGTTGTACCACATCTTATAATATAAATTCAGCAGTAGCAGAGGCAGAGCTAAATCAGACGGGGTAATGTTATAATATCCAGTCAGCAGTAGCAGAGGTAGAGCTAAATCAGACAGGGCAATGTTATAATATCCAGTCAGCAGTAGCAGAGGTAGAACTAAATCAGACAGGGTAATGTTATAATATCCAGTCAGCAGTAGCAGAGGTAGAACTAAATCAGACAGGGCAATGTTATAATATCCAGTCAGCAGTAGCAGAGGTAGAACTAAATCAGACAGGGTAATGTTATAATATCCAGTCAGCAGTAGCAGAGGTAGAACTAAATCAGACAGGGCAATGTTATAATATCCAGTCAGCAGCAGAGGTAGAACTAAATCAGACAGGGTAATGTTATAATATCCAGTTAGCAGCAGCAGAGGTAGAACTAAATCAGACAGGGTAATGTTATAATATCCAGTCAGCAGTAGCAGAGGTAGAGCTAAATCAGACAGGGCAATGTTATAATATCCAGTCAGCAGCAGAGGTAGAACTAAATCAGACAGGGTAATGTTATAATATCCAGTCAGCAGAGGTAGAGCTAAATCAGACAGGGCAATGTTATAATATCCAGTCAGCAGTAGCAGAGGTAGAACTAAATCAGACAGGCCAATGTTATAATATCCAGTCAGCAGTAGCAGAGGTAGAACTAAATCAGACAGGGTAATGTTATAATATCCAGTCAGCAGTAGCAGAGACCACAAATGTTATAATACAGTCAGCAGAGGTAGAGCTAAACAGACAGGGTAATGTTATAATATCCAGTCAGCAGAGTAGAACTAAATCAGACAGGTAAGTTATAATATCCAGTCAGCAGAGGGGTCAGACAGGGTAATGCAGACTGAGACCTACCCAATCATCTGTGGCGATGCTGAGTGCTACCCAATCATCTCTGGTGATGCTGAGAGCTAGCCAATCATCTCTGGCGATATTGAGAGCTAGCCAATCATCTCTGGCGATATTGAGAGCTAGCCAATCATCTCTGGCGACATTGAGAGGTAGCCAATCATCTCTGGTGATAATGAGAGACAATATTCTTCACTCCTCTCTTCTTCCTCTCCTCTCCTCTCCTCTCCTCTCCTCTCCTCTCCTCTCCTCTCCTCTCCTCTCCTCTCCTCCTCTCCTCTCCTCTCCTCTCCCTCCTCCTCTCCTCTCCTCTCTCCTCTCCTCTTCTAGTAGACCATTCAAAACAGAGGTAATTTGATAAACGTGTAAATTAAACTCTGGGAGCTGCGTCCTCACCTCTCTGGCAGGTCTTGAAGAAGATGGCGTTGTGAGGTGTCCTCAGGATGATGTTCCCACCGGCGTCCATGACCAGTATGGTGACCTCGAACGCCGCGACGCCATCCTGGTCTCCTAAACACGGGAAGCCCACCTGCACCACTTAAAACACAGAGAAACATCATGTTACAACGCAGTAACCAGTATGCAAGCTATTATGACTGATTTCAAGCTATTATGACTGATTTCAAGCTATTGTGACTGATTTCAAGCTATTATGACTGATTTCAAGCTATTATGACTGATCTCAAGCTACTTTGACTGATTGCATAACTGTTTTCAAGCTGTTATGACTGATTTCAAGCTATTATGACTGATTTCAAGCTATTATGACTGATTTCAAGCTATTATGACTGATTTCATGACTGATTTCAAGCTGTGTGGTCTAGCGGTTAGCGCTGGGCTGGGCTGCTGACTCAAACTCCTCCACTCTTTTCTGCTTGCTGTTCAGTCTCATGTGTCCAATAAACAACAACACTGAGAAGGTAGCACGGATTCACCAGCTCCTGTCTCACCTGAGGGCCTACGTGGTACAGAGCCCAGGAGAGGAACGTTGACCGTGGGGTTGTCCATGATATCCACATCCATGGAGCGCAGTGTCTGGAACTCATAGAAGTACTCTGCCTGCAACACACATGAACAGAGAACAGCTGATGACCCCGGATGCATCCGTGCTAGTGTGCTTGTATGCATGTACCTGTTTGTTTGTCACACAGTGAGTTTGTGTAAGTACGCACTGTATCCCTCTCTAAATAATGTCTGTGTGTTGACCCTCCTCTCCCAAAAACACGCGGCACATGTGGTCTCTCTTTCTAAATGACATGTGGTCTCTCTCTCTCTAAATGACATCTGGTCTCTCTCTCTAAATGACATGTGTTCTTTCTCTAAATTGCATGTGGTCCCTCTCTCTCTAAATGACATGTGGTCTCTCTCTCTAAATGACATGTGGTCTCTCTCTCTAAATGACATGTGTTGTCTCTCTCTCTAAATGACATGTGTTCTGTCTCTAAATGACATGTGGTCTCTCTCTAAATGACATGTGGTCTCTCTCTCTCTCTAAATGACATGTGGTCTCTCTCTCTAAATGACATGTGGTATCTCTCTAAATGACATGTGGTCTCTCTCTAAATCACATGTGGTCTCTCTCTAAATGACATGTGGTCTCTCTCTAAATGACATGTGGTCTCTCTCTAAATGACATGTGGTCTCTCTCTCTAAATGACATGTGGTCTCTCTCTAAATGACATGTGGTCTCTCTCTAAATGACATGTGGTCTCTCTCTAAATGAAATGTGGTCTCTCTCTAAATGACATGTGGTCTCTCTAAATGACATGTGGTCTCTCTAAATGACATGTGGTCTCTCTTTAAATGACACGTGATCTCTCTCTCTAAATGAAATGTGGTCTCTCTCTCTCTAAATGACATGTGGTCTCTCTCTCTAAATGACATGTGGTTTCTCTCTAAATTACATGTGTTCTCTCTCTCTAAATGACATGTGTTCTTTCTCTAAATTGCATGTGGTCTCTCTTTAAATTACATGTGGTCTCTCTCTCTAAATGACATGTGGTCTCTCTCTCTAAATGACATGTGGTCTCTCTCTAAATGACATGTGGTCTCTCTCTAAATGACATGTGGTCTCTCTCTAAATGACATGTGGTCTCTCTCTCTCTAAATGACATGTGGTCTCTCTTTAAATGACATGTGGTCTCTCTAATTGACATGTGGTCTCTCTTTAAATGACATGTGATCTCTCTCTCTAAATGAAATGTGGTCTCTCTCTCTAAATTACATGTGTTCTCTCTCTCTAAATGACAAGTGTTCTTTCTCTAAATTGCATGTGGTCTCTCTTTAAATTACATGTGGTCTCTCTCTAAATGACATGTGGTCTCTCTCTCTAAATGACATGTGGTCTCTCTCTCTCTCTCTAAATTACATGTGGTACCTCTCTCTCTAAATGACATGTGGTATCTCTCTCTCTCTAAATGACATGTGGTCTCTCTAAATTACATGTGGTCTCTCTTTAAATGACATGTGTTCTCTCTAAATGACATGTCTCTCTTTAAATGACAGGTGATCTCTCTCTCTAAATTACATGTGTTCTCTCTCTCTAAATGACATGTGTTCTTTCTCTAAATTGCATGTGGTCTCTCTTTAAATTACATGTGGTCTCTCTCTCTAAATGACATGTGGTCTCTCTCTAAATGACATGTGGTCTCTCTCTCTCTCTAAATTACATGTGGTACCTCTCTCTCAAAATTACATGTGGTATCTCTCTCTCTAAATGACATGTGTTCTTTCTCTAAATTGCATGTGGTCCCTCTCTCTCTAAATGACATGTGGTCTCTCTATCTAAATGACATGTGTTCTTTCTCTAAATGACATGTGGTCCTCTCTCTAAATGACATGTGTTCTTTCTCTAAATTGCATGTGGTCCCTCTCTCTCTAAATGACATGTGGCTCTCTCTCTAAATGACATGTGGTCTCTCTCTAAATGACATGTGGTTTCTCTCTAAATTACATGTGTTCTCTCTCTCTCTAAATGACATGTGTTCTTTCTCTAAATTGCATGTGGTCTCTCTTTAAATGACATGTGGTCTCTCTCTCTAAATGACATGTGGTCTCTCTCTCTAAATGACATGTGGTCTCTCTCTAAATGACATGTGGTCTCTCTCTAAATGACATGTGGTCTCTCTCTAAATGACATGTGGTCTCTCTCTAAATGACATGTGGTCTCTCTCTAAATGACATGTGGTCTCTCTCTAAATGACATGTGGTCTCTCTCTAAATCACATGTGGTCTCTCTCTAAATGACATGTGGTCTCTCTCTAAATGACATGTGGTCTCTCTCTAAATGACATGTGGTCTCTCTCAAAATGACATGTGGTATCTCTCTCTCTAAATGACATGTGTTCTTTCTCTAAATTGCATGTGGTCTCTCTCTCTCTCTCTCTAAATTACATGTGGTACCTCTCTCTCAAAATGACATGTGGTATCTCTCTCTCTAAATGACATGTGTTCTTTCTCTAAATTGACATGTGGTCCCTCTCTCTCTAAATGACATGTGGTCTCTCTCTCTAAATGACATGTGGTCTCTCTCTCTAAATGACATGTGGTCTCTCTCTAAATGACATGTGGTCTCTCTCTAAATGACATGTGGTATCTCTCTCTAAATGACATGTGGTCTCTCTCTCTCTAAATGACATGTGGTCTCTCTTTAAATGACATGTGGTCTCTCTCTAAATTACATGTGTTCTCTCTCTCTCTAAATGACATGTGTTCTTTCTCTAAATTGCATGTGGTCTCTCTTTAAATTGCATGTGGTCTCTCTCTAAATGACATGTGGTCTCTCTCTCTAAATGACATGTGGTCTCTCTCTAAATGACATGTGGTCTCTCTCTAAATGACATGTGGTCTCTCTCTAAATGACATGTGGTCTCTCTCTAAATGACATGTGGTCTCTCTCTAAATGACATGTGGTCTCTCTCTAAATGACATGTGGTCTCTCTCTCTAAATGACATCTGGTCTCTCTCTCTAAATGACATGTGGTCTCTCTCTAAATGACATGTGGTCTCTCTCTAAATGACATGTGGTATCTCTCTCTCTAAATGACATGTGGTCTCTCTCTCTCTAAATGACATGTGGTCTCTCTTTAAATGACATGTGGTCTCTCTAAATGACATGTGGTCTCTCTTTAAATGACAGGTGATCTCTCTCTCTAAATTACATGTGTTCTCTCTCTCTCTAAATGACGTGTTCGTTCTCTAAATTGCATGTGGTCTCTCTTTAAATTACATGTGGTCTCTCTCTCTAAATGACATGTGGTCTCTCTCTCTAAATGACATGTGGTCTCTCTCTCTCTCTCTAAATTACATGTGGTACCTCTCTCTCTAAATGACATGTGGTATCTCTCTCTCTCTAAATGACATGTGGTCTCTCTAAATTACATGTGGTATCTCTCTCTCTAAATGACATGTGTTCTTTCTCTAAATGACATGTGGTCCCTCTCTCTCTAAATGACATGTGTTCTTTCTCTAAATTGCATGTGGTCTCTCTCTCTAAATGACATGTGGCCTCTCTCTCTAAATGACATGTGGTCTCTTTTAAATGACATGTGGTCTCTCTCTAAATGACATGTGTTCTTTCTCTAAATGAAATGTGGTCTCTCTCTCTCTAAATGACATGTGGTCTCTCTCTCTAAATGACATGTGGTCTCTCTCTAAATGACATGTGGTCTCTCTCTCTAAATGACATGTGTTCTTTCTCTAAATTGCATGTGGTCTCTCTTTAAATTACATGTGGTCTCTCTCTCTAAATGATATGTGGTCTCTCTCTAAATGACATGTGGTCTCTCTCTCTAAATGACATGTGGTCTCTCTCTAAATGACATGTGGTCTCTCTCTAAATGACATGTGGTCTCTCTCTAAATGACATGTGGTCTCTCTAAATGACACGTGTCTCTCTCTCTCTAAATGAAATGTGGTCTCTCTCTCTAAATGACATGTGGTCTCTCTCTAAATGACATGTGGTCTCTCTCTAAATGACATGTGGTCTCTCTCTAAATCACATGTGGTCTCTCTCTAAATGACATGTGGTCTCTCTCTAAATGACATGTGGTCTCTCTCTAAATGACATGTGTCTCTCTCTCTAAATGACATGTGGTCTCTCTCTCTAAATGATATCTGGTCTCTCTCTAAATGACATGTGGTCTCTCTCTCTAAATGACATGTGGTCTCTCTCTCTAAATGACATGTGGTATCTCTCTCTCTAAATGACATGTGGTCTCTCTAAATTACATGTGGTATCTCTCTCTCTAAATGACATGTGTTCTTTCTCTAAATTGCATGTGGTCCCTCTCTCTCTAAATGACATGTGTTCTTTCTCTAAATGACATGTGGTCCCTCTCTCTCTAAATGACATGTGTTCTTTCTCTAAATGCATGTGGTCCCTCTCTCTCTAAATGACATGTGGCCTCTCTCTCTAAATGACATGTGGTCTCTTTTTAAATGACATGTGGTCTCTCTCTAAAACATGTGTTCTTTCTCTAAATTGCATGTGGTCTCTCTCTCTAAATGACATGTGGCCTCTCTCTCTAAATGACATGTGGTCTCTCTCTAAATGACATGTGTTCTTTCTCTAAATGACATGTGGTTCCTCTCTCTAAATGACATGTGTTCTTTCTCTAAATTGACATGTGGTCCCTCTCTCTCTAAATGACATGTCTCTCTCTCTGAATGACATGTGGTCTATCTTTAAATGACATGTGGTCGCTCTCTAAATTACATGTGTTCTCTCTCTCTCTCTAAATGACATGTGTTCTTTCTCTAAATTGCATGTGGTCTCTCTTTAAATTGCATGTGGTCTCTCTCTAAATGACATGTGGTCTCTCTCTAAATGACATGTGGTCTCTCTCTAAATGACATGTGGTCTCTCTCTAAATGACATGTGGTCTCTCTCTAAATGACATGTGGTCTCTCTCTAAATGACATGTGGTCTCTCTCTAAATGACATGTGGTCTCTCTCTAAATGACATGTGGTCTCTCTCTCTAAATGACATGTGGTCTCTCTCTCTAAATGACATGTGGTCTCTCTCTAAATCACATGTGGTCTCTCTCTAAATGACATGTGGTTTCTCTCTAAATTACATGTGTTCTCTCTCTCTCTAAATGACATGTGTTCTTTCTCTAAATTGCATGTGGTCTCTCTCTAAATTACATGTGGTACCTCTCTCTCAAAATTACATGTGGTATCTCTCTCTCTAAATGACATGTGTTCTTTCTCTAAATTGCATGTGGTCCTCTCTCTCTAAATGACATGTGGTCTCTCTATCTAAATGACATGTGTTCTTTCTCTAAATGACATGTGGTCCCTCTCTCTAAATGACATGTGTTCTTTCTCTAAATTGCATGTGGTCCCTCTCTCTCTAAATGACATGTGGTCTCTCTCTCTAAATGACATGTGGTCTCTCTCTCTAAATGACATGTGGTTTCTCTCTAAATTACATGTGTTCTCTCTCTCTCTAAATGACATGTGTTCTTTCTCTAAATTGCATGTGGTCTCTCTTTAAATTACATGTGGTCTCTCTCTCTAAATGACATGTGGTCTCTCTCTAAATGACATGTGGTCTCTCTCTCTAAATGACATGTGGTCTCTCTCTAAATGACATGTGGTCTCTCTCTAAATGACATGTGGTCTCTCTCTAAATGACATGTGGTCTCTCTCTAAATGACATGTGGTCTCTCTCTAAATGACATGTGGTCTCTCTCTCTAAATGACATCTGGTCTCTCTCTCTAAATGACATGTGGTCTCTCTCTAAATGACATGTGGTCTCTCTCTCAATGACATGTGGTATCTCTCTCTCTAAATGACATGTGGTCTCTCTCTCTCTAAATGACATGTGGTCTCTCTTTAAATGACATGTGGTCTCTCTAAATGACATGTGGTCTCTCTTTAAATGACACGTGATCTCTCTCTAAATTACATGTGTTCTCTCTCTCTCTAAATGACGTGTTCGTTCTCTAAATTGCATGTGGTCTCTCTTTAAATTACATGTGGTCTCTCTCTCTAAATGACATGTGGTCTCTCTCTCTAAATGACATGTGGTCTCTCTCTCTCTCTCTAAATTACATGTGGTACCTCTCTCTCTAAATGACATGTGGTATCTCTCTCTCTCTAAATGACATGTGGTCTCTCTAAATTACATGTGGTATCTCTCTCTCTAAATGACATGTGTTCTTTCTCTAAATGACATGTGGTCCCTCTCTCTCTAAATGACATGTGTTCTTTCTCTAAATTGCATGTGGTCCCTCTCTCTCTAAATGACATGTGGCCTCTCTCTCTAAATGACATGTGGTCTCTTTTTAAATGACATGTGGTCTCTCTCTAAATTACATGTGTTCTTTCTCTAAATTGCATGTGGTCCCTCTCTCTCTAAATGACATGTGGCCTCTCTCTCTAAATGACATGTGGTCTCTCTCTAAATGACATGTGGTCTCTCTCTAAATGACATGTGTTCTTTCTCTAAATTGCATGTGGTCTCTCTTTAAATTACATGTGGTCTCTCTCTCTAAATGATATGTGGTCTCTCTCTAAATGACATGTGGTCTCTCTCTCTAAATGACATGTGGTCTCTCTCTAAATGACATGTGGTCTCTCTCTAAATGACATGTGGTCTCTCTCTAAATGACATGTGGTCTCTCTTTAAATGACATGTGGTCTCTCTCTCTAAATGACATGTGGTCTCTCTCTCTAAATGACATGTGGTCTCTCTCTAAATGACATGTGGTCTCTCTCTAAATCACATGTGGTCTCTCTCTAAATGACATGTGGTCTCTCTCTAAATCACATGTGGTCTCTCTCTCTCTAAATGACATGTGGTCTCTCTCTAAATGACATGTGTTCTCTCTCTAAATGACATGTGGTCTCTCTCTCTAAATGATATCTGGTCTCTCTCTCTAAATGACATGTGGTCTCTCTCTCTCTCTCTAAAACATGTGGACCTCTCTCTCTAAATGACATGTGGTATCTCTCTCTCTAAATGACATGTGGTCTCTCTAAATTACATGTGGTATCTCTCTCTCTAAATGACATGTGTTCTTTCTCTAAATGACATGTGGTCCTCTCTCTCTAAATGACATGTGTTCTTTCTCTAAATGACATGTGGTCCCTCTCTCTCTAAATGACATGTGTTCTTTCTCTAAATTGCATGTGGTCCCTCTCTCTCTAAATGACATGTGGCCTCTCTCTCTAAATGACATGTGGTCTCTTTTTAAATGACATGTGGTCTCTCTCTAAATTACATGTGTTCTTTCTCTAAATTGCATGTGGTCTCTCTCTCTCTAAATGACATGTGGTCTCTCTCTCTAAATGACATGTGGTCTCTCTCTAAATGACATGTGGTCTCTCTCTCTAAATGACATGTGTTCTTTCTCTAAATTGCATGTGGTCTCTCTTTAAATTACATGTGGTCTCTCTCTCTAAATGACATGTGGTCTCTCTCTCTAAATGACATGTGGTCTCTCTCTCTAAATGACATGTGGTCTCTCTCTAAATGACATGTGGTCTCTCTCTAAATGACATGTGGTCTCTCTCTAAATGACATGTGGTCTCTCTTTAAATGACACGTGATCTCTGTCTCTAAATTAAATGTGGTCTCTCTCTCTAAATGACATGTGGTCTCTCTCTAAATGACATGTGGTCTTTCTCTAAATTGCATGTGGTCTCTCTTTAAATTACATGTGGTCTCTCTCTCTAAATGATATGTGGTCTCTCTCTAAATGACATGTGGTCTCTCTCTCTAAATGACATCTGGTCTCTCTCTCCAAATGACATGTGGTCTCTCTCTAAATGACATGTGGTCTCTCTCTAAATGACATGTGGTATCTCTCTCTAAATGACATGTGTTCTTTCTCTAAATTGCATGTGGTCTCTCTTTAAATTACATGTGGTCTCTCTCTCTAAATTACATGTGGTCTCTCTCTCTAAATGACATGTGGTCTCTCTCTAAATCACATGTGGTCTCTCTCTAAATGACATGTGGTATCTCTCTCTCTAAATGACATGTGGTCTCTCTCTCTCTAAATGACATGTGGTCTCTCTTTAAATGACATGTGTTCTCTCTAAATGACATGTGGTCTCTCTTTAAATGACAGGTGATCTCTCTCTCTAAATTACATGTGTTCTCTCTCTCTAAATGACATGTGTTCTTTCTCTAAATTGCATGGGGTCTCTCTTTAAATGACATGTGGTCTCTCTCTCTAAATGACATGTGGTCTCTCTCTCTAAATGACATGTGGTCTCTCTCTCTCTCTCTCTAAATTACATGTGGTACCTCTCTCTCAAAATTACATGTGGTATCTCTCTCTCTAAATGACATGTGTTCTTTCTCTAAATTGCATGTGGTCCCTCTCTCTCTAAATGACATGTGGTCTCTCTCTCTAAATGACATGTGTTCTTTCTCTAAATGACATGTGGTCCCTCTCTCTCTAAATGACATGTGTTCTTTCTCTAAATTGCATGTGGTCCCTCTCTCTCTAAATGAAATGTGGTCTCTCTCTCTAAATGACATGTGGTCTCTCTCTAAATGACATGTGGTTTCTCTCTAAATTACATGTGTTCTCTCTCTCTCTAAATGACATGTGTTCTTTCTCTAAATTGCATGTGGTCTCTCTTTAAATGACATGTGGTCTCTCTCTCTAAATGACATGTGGTCTCTCTCTAAATGACATGTGGTCTCTCTCTAAATGACATGTGGTCTCTCTCTAAATCACATGTGGTCTCTCTCTAAATGACATGTGGTCTCTCTCTAAATGACATGTGGTCTCTCTCTAAATGACATGTGGTCTCTCTCTCTAAATGACATCTGGTCTCTCTCTCTAAATGACATGTGGTCTCTCTCTAAATGACATGTGGTCTCTCTCTCAATGACATGTGGTATCTCTCTCTCTAAATGACATGTGGTCTCTCTCTCTCTAAATGACATGTGGTCTCTCTTTAAATGACATGTGGTCTCTCTAAATGACATGTGGTCTCTCTTTAAATGACACGTGATCTCTCTCTAAATTACATGTGTTCTCTCTCTCTCTAAATGACGTGTTCGTTCTCTAAATTGCATGTGGTCTCTCTTTAAATTACATGTGGTCTCTCTCTCTAAATGACATGTGGTCTCTCTCTCTAAATGACATGTGGTCTCTCTCTCTCTCTCTAAATTACATGTGGTACCTCTCTCTCTAAATGACATGTGGTATCTCTCTCTCTCTAAATGACATGTGGTCTCTCTAAATTACATGTGGTATCTCTCTCTCTAAATGATATGTGTTCTTTCTCTAAATTGCATGTGGTCCCTCTCTCTCTAAATGACATGTGTTCTTTCTCTAAATGACATGTGGTCCCTCTCTCTCTAAATGACATGTGTTCTTTCTCTAAATTGCATGTGGTCCCTCTCTCTCTAAATGACCTGTGGCCTCTCTCTCTAAATGACATGTGGTCTCTCTTTAAATGACATGTGGTCTCTCTCTAAATTACATGTGTTCTTTCTCTAAATTGCATGTGGTCTCTCTCTCTCTAAATGACATGTGGTCTCTCTCTCTAAATGACATGTGGTCTCTCTCTAAATGACATGTGGTCTCTCTAAATGACATGTGTTCTTTCTCTAAATTGCATGTGGTCTCTCTTTAAATTACATGTGGTCTCTCTCTCTAAATGACATGTGGTCTCTCTCTCTAAATGACATGTGGTCTCTCTCTAAATGACATGTGGTCTCTCTCTAAATGACATGTGGTCTCTCTCTAAATGACATGTGGTCTCTCTCTAAATGACATGTGGTCTCTCTTTAAATGACACGTGATCTCTGTCTCTAAATGAAATGTGGTCTCTCTCTCTCTAAATGACATGTGGTCTCTCTCTCTAAATGACATGTGGTCTCTCTCTCTAAATGACATGTGGTCTCTCTCTAAATCACATGTGGTCTCTCTCTAAATGACATGTGGTCTCTCTCTAAATGACATGTGGTCTCTCTCTAAATGACATGTGGTCTCTCTCTAAATGACATGTGGTCTCTCTCTCTAAATGACATCTGGTCTCTCTCTCTAAATGACATGTGGTCTCTCTCTAAATGACATGTGGTCTCTCTCTAAATGACATGTGGTATCTCTCTCTAAATGACATGTGGTCTCTCTCTCTCTAAATGACATGTGGTCTCTCTTTAAATGACATGTGGTCTCTCTAAATGACATGTGGTCTCTCTTTAAATGACATGTGATCTCTCTCTCTAAATGAAATGTGGTCTCTCTCTCTCTCTAAATGACATGTGGTCTCTCTCTCTAAATGACATGTGGTTTCTCTCTAAATTACATGTGTTCTCTCTCTGTCTAAATGACATGTGTTCTGTCTCTAAATGACATGTGGTCTCTCTCTAAATGACATGTGGTCTCTCTCTCTAAATGACATGTGGTCTCTCTCTCTCTAAATGACATGTGGTCTCTCTCTAAATGACATGTGGTCTCTCTCTAAATGACATGTGGTCTCTCTCTCTAAATGACATGTGGTCTCTCTCTAAATCACATGTGGTCTCTCTCTCTAAATGACATGTGGTCTCTCTCTAAATCACATGTGGTCTCTCTCTAAATGACAAGTGGTCTCTAAATGACATGTGGTCTCTCTCTAAATGACATGTGGTCTCTCTCTAAATGACATGTGGTCTCTCTCTAAATGACATGTGGTCTCTCTCTCTAAATGACATGTGGTCTCTCTCTCTAAATGACATGTGGTCTCTCTCTAAATCACATGTGGTCTCTCTCTAAATGACATGTGGTCTCTCTCTAAATGACATGTGGTCTCTCTCTAAATGACATGTGGTCTCTCTCTAAATGACATGTGGTATCTCTAAATGACATGTGGTCTCTCTTTAAATGAAACGTGATCTCTCTCTCTAAATGAAATGTGGTCTCTCTCTAAATGACATGTGGTCTCTCTCTCTCTAAATGACATGTGGTCTCTCTTTAAATGACATGTGGTATCTCTAAATGACATGTGGTCTCTCTTTAAATGACATGTGATCTCTCTCTCTAAATGAAATGTGGTCTCTCTCTCTCTCTAAATGACATGTGGTCTCTCTCTAAATGACATGTGGCCTCTCTCTCTAAATGACATGTGGTCTCTCTCTAAATGACATGTGGTCTCTCTCTAAATGACATGTGGTCTCTCTCTAAATGACATGTGGTATCTCTCTCTCTAAATGACATGTGGTCTCTCTCTAAATGACATGTTGTCTCTCTCTAAATGACATGTGGTCTCTCTCTCTAAATGACATCTGGTCTCTCTCTCTAAATGACATGTGGTCTCTCTCTAAATGACATGTGGTCTCTCTCTAAATGACATGTGGTCTCTCTCTAAATGACATGTGGTCTCTCTCTCTAAATGACATGTGGTCTCTCTCTCTCTAAATGACATGTGGTCTCTCTTTAAATGACATGTGGTCTCTCTAAATGACATGTGGTCTCTCTTTAAATGACACGTGATCTCTCTCTCTAAATGAAATGTGGTCTCTCTCTCTCTAAATGACATGTGGTCTCTCTCTCTAAATGACATGTGGTTTCTCTCTAAATTACATGTGTTCTCTCTCTCTCTAAATGACATGTGTTCTTTCTCTAAATTGCATGTGGTCCCTCTCTCTCTAAATGACATGTGGTCTCTCTCTCTAAATGACATGTGGTCTCTCTCTCTAAATGACATGTGGTCTCTCTCTCTAAATGACATGTGGTATCTCTCTCTCTGAATGACATGTGGTCTATCTTTAAATGACATGTGGTCTCTCTCTAAATTACATGTGTTCTCTCTCTCTCTAAATGACATGTGTTCTTTCTCTAAATTGCATGTGGTCTCTCTTTAAATTACATGTGGTCTCTCTCTCTAAATGACATGTGGTCTCTCTCTCTCTTTAAATCACATGTGGTACCTCTCTCTCTAAATGACTTGTGGTATCTCTCTCTCTCTAAATGATATGTGGTCTCTCTCTAAATTACATGTGGTATCTCTCTCTCTAAATGACATGTGTTCTTTCTCTAAATTACATGTGGTCCCTCTCTCTCTAAATGACATGTGGTCTCTCTCTCTAAATGACATGTGTTCTTTCTCTAAATGACATGTGGTCCCTCTCTCTCTAAATGACATGTGTTCTTTCTCTAAATGACATGTGGCCTCTCTCTCTAAATGACATGTGGTCTCTCTTTAAATGACATGTGGTCTCTCTTTAAATTACATGTGGTCTCTCTCTCTAAATGACATGTGGTCTCTCTCTCTAAATGACATGTGGTCTCTCTCTAAATGACATGTGGTCTCTCTCTAAATGACATGTGGTCTCTCTCTAAATGACATGTGGTATCTCTCTCTCTAAATGACATGTGGTCTCTCTCTCTCTAAATTACATGTGGTCTCTCTCTCTAAATGACATGTGGTCTCTCTCTCTAAATGACATGTGGTCTCTCTCTAAATGACATGTGGTCTCTCTCTAAATGACATGTGGTCTCTCTCTAAATGACATGTGGTCTCTCTCTAAATGACATGTGGTCTCTCTCTAAATGACATGTGGTCTCTCTCTCTAAATGACATCTGGTCTCTCTCTCTAAATGACATGTGGTCTCTCTCTAAATGACATGTGGTCTCTCTCTAAATGACATGTGGTCTCTCTCTAAATGACATGTGGTATCTCTCTCTCTAAATGACATGTGGTCTCTCTCTCTAAATGACATGTGGTCTCTCTTTAAATGACATGTGGTATCTCTAAATGACATGTGGTCTCTCTTTAAATGACATGTGATCTCTCTCTCTAAATGACATGTGGTCTCTCTCTCTCTAAATGACATGTGGTCTCTCTCTCTCTAAATGACATGTGGTCTCTCTATAAATGACATGTGGTCTCTCTAAATGACATGTGGTCTCTTTAAATGACATGTGATCTCTCTCTCTAAATGAAATGTGGTCTCTCTCTCTCTAAATGACATGTGGTCTCTCTCTAAATGACATGTGGTCTCTCTCTAAATGACATGTGGTCTCTCTCTAAATGACATGTGGTCTCTCTCTCTCTAAATGACATGTGGTCTCTCTCTAAATGACATGTGGTCTCTCTCTAAATCACATGTGGTCTCTCTCTAAATGACATGTGGTCTCTCTCTAAATGACATGTGGTCTCTCTCTAAATGACATGTGGTCTCTCTCTCTAAATGACATGTGGTCTCTCTCTAAATGACATGTGGTCTCTCTCTAAATGACATGTGGTCTCTCTCTAAATGACATGTGGTATCTCTCTCTCTAAATGACATGTGGTCTCTCTCTCTCTAAATGACATGTGGTCTCTCTTTAAATGACATGTGGTCTCTCTAAATGACATGTGGTCTCTCTTTAAATGACACGTGATCTCTCTCTCTAAATGAAATGTGGTCTCTCTCTCTCTAAATGACATGTGGTCTCTCTCTCTAAATGACATGTGGTTTCTCTCTAAATTACATGTGTTCTCTCTCTCTCTAAATGACATGTGTTCTTTCTCTAAATTGCATGTGGTCCCTCTCTCTCTAAATCACATGTGGTCTCTCTCTAAATGACATGTGGTCTCTCTCTAAATGACATGTGGTCTCTCTCTAAATGACATGTGGTCTCTCTCTCTAAATGACATGTGGTCTCTCTCTAAATCACATGTGGTCTCTCTCTAAATGACATGTGGTTTCTCTCTAAATTACATGTGTTCTCTCTCTCTCTAAATGACATGTGTTCTTTCTCTAAATTGCATGTGGTCTCTCTTTAAATGACATGTGGTCTCTCTCTCTAAATGACATGTGGTCTCTCTCTCTAAATGACATGTGGTCTCTCTCTCTCTCTCTCTAAATTACATGTGGTACCTCTCTCTCTAAATGACTTGTGGTATCTCTCTCTCTCTAAATGACATGTGGTCTCTCTAAATTACATGTGGTATCTCTCTCTCTAAATGACATGTGTTCTTTCTCTAAATTACATGTGGTCCCTCTCTCTCTAAATGACATGTGGTCTCTCTCTCTAAATGACATGTGTTCTTTCTCTAAATGACATGTGGTCCCTCTCTCTCTAAATGACATGTGTTCTTTCTCTAAATGACATGTGGCCTCTCTCTCTAAATGACATGTGGTCTCTCTTTAAATGACATGTGGTCTCTCTTTAAATTACATGTGGTCTCTCTCTCTAAATGACATGTGGTTTCTCTCTCTCTCTAAATGACATGTGGTCTCTCTCTCTCTCTCTAAATGACATGTGGTCTCTCTCTCCAAATTACATGTGGTCTCTCTCTAAATGACATGGGGTCTCTCTCTAAATTACATGTGGTCCCGCTCTAAATTACACGTGGTCTCTCTCTCTAAATGGCATGTGGTATCTCTCTAAATGACATGTGCTCATTCTCTCTAAATGACATATGGTCTCTCTCTCTAAATGACATGTGGTCTCTCTCTCTAAATGACATGTGGTCTCTCTCTAAATGACATGTGGTCTCTCTCTCTCTAAATGACATGTGGTCTCTCTCTAAATGACATGCGGTCTCTCTCTCTAAATGACATGTGGTCTCTCTCTAAATGACATGTGGTCTCTCTTTAAATGACACGTGATCTCTCTCTCTAAATGAAATGTGGTCTCTCTCTCTCTCTAAATGACATGTAGTCTCTCTCTCTAAATGACATGTGGTCTCTCTGTCTCTCTTGTCAAGTGATTGGGGAGGCATGCTAGAACACACACAGGGAGGGGGGGGAGAGAGAGAGATCCCAGAACAGAGAGATGAAAGAGGGAGAGAGGAAAGGGGAGACTGCGATGTTCTCTATGCAGTGAATGCTTCCCAGTGTCAAAGCGTTTGATGAAGGGAAAGGTACACAAGGCGGGCAGAGGAAGAGGAGGCTAATCCTGCAGCTGAATGGTAATAACCAACACAGATAACTCTCCACCATGCAGCCTTTCATGCCCCAGGCTTTTGTTCCTAAGCTTCGCCGGCTGCCTTTGAAGTACAGGGGGTAACAGAACCCAGGAAAGAGAAGGGCCCTCTTTCTGTATCTCTCTTTCTCTCTCTCTATCCCTCTCGCTCTCATTCCCTCTCGCTCTCCTCTCTCTCTCTTTCTATCCCTCTCTCTCCTTCCCTCTCGCTCTCATTCCCTCTCGCTCTCCTCTCTCTCTCTCTCTCTCTATCCCTCTCTCTCTATCCCTCTCTCTCCTTCCCTCTCTCTTTCCTTCCCTCTCTCTCTCTCCTTCCCTCTCTCTCTCTCCTTCCCTCTCTCTCTCTCCTTCCCACTCTCTCTCCTTCTCTCTCTCTCTCCTTCCCTCTCTCTCCTTCCTTCCCTCTCTCTCTCTTTCCCTCTCTCTCTCCTTCCCTCTCTCCCTCCTTCCCTCTCTCTCTCCTTCCCTCTCTCTATCCTTCTCTCTCTCTCTCTCCTTCCCTCTCTCTCCTTCCCTCTCTCTCTCTCGCCTTCCCTCTCTCTCTCTCTCCTTCCCTCTCGCTCTCCCCACTCTCTCTCCCTCTCGCTCTCCACACTCTCTCTCCTTCCCTCTCTCTCTCTCCTTCCCCCTCTCTCTCTCTCCTTCCCCTTCCCTCTCTCTCTCTCCTTCCCCCCTCTCTCTCTCTCTCCCTCTCGCTCTCCCCACTCTCTCTCCTTCCCTCTCTCTCTCTCTCCTTCCCCCTCTCTCTCTCCTTCCCCTCTCTCTCTCTCTCTCTTCCCCTCTCTCTCTCTCCTTCCCTCTCGCTCTCCCCACTCTCTCTCCTTCCCTCTCTCTCTCCTTCCCTCTCTCTCTCCTTCTCTCTCTCTCTCCTTCCCTCTCTCTCCCTCCCTCTCTCTCCTTCCCTCTCTCTCCCACTCTCATTTACCGACTCAACATGCCATTACCGGATTACGATCTCTGTATGTTTTGTGTGTGAGTTTTTGTGTGTGGACGTGTTTAACTATTCTTGTGGGGACCAGAAGACCAGAAGAATGTGTGTGTGTGTAAAGCTCTGGTCCGTTCCGCTCTCTGTAATTTGCTGTCACCAGAGATGATCTCATCAGGAAGAGAAATTGGTCTTTGACTAAAATAAGTCTACAGTATATTATGGATGTCAACACACTTGTTGCAGTCTCCCACAATAGGTGTTTATGTATGTGGATTCCTTGTTTTTACTGATAAGAGAATTCTCCCATCCATGAACACCCCTCCTCACAAACCACTAGCTCAATCTGAAGAAGAAGACAAAGAAGACGATGAAGGCAAGAATTGAGAAGAAACAATAAGAATCTAAAAGAAGAAGGGGGAGAAGAGGAGAAGAGGGTGAGGAGGAGAAGAGGGTAAAGAGGAGGAGAAGAGGGTAAAGAGGAGGAGAAGAGGGTAAAGAAGAGGAGAAGAGGAGGAGAAGAGGGTAAAGAGGAGGAGAAGAGGGTAAAGAAGATGAGAAGAGGGTAAAGAAGAGGAGAAGAGGAGGAGAAGAGGGTGAAGAGGAGGAGAAGAAGAGGGTGAAGAGGAGGAGAAGAGGGTAAAGAGGAGGAGAAGAGGGTAAAAAGAGGAGGAGAAGAGGGTAAAGAAGAGGAGAAGAGGAGGAGAAGAGGGTAAAGAGGAGGAGAAGAGGGTAAAGAAGAGGAGAAGAGGGTAAAGAAGAGGAGAAGAGGGTAAAGAGGAGGAGAAGAGGAGGAGAAGAGGGTGAAGAGGAGGAGAAGAAGAGGGTGAAGAGGAGGAGGAGAGGGTGAAGAGGAGGAGAAGAGGGTGAAGAGGAGGAGAAGAGGGTAAAGAGGAGGAGAAGAGGGTAAAGAGGAGGAGAAGAGGGTAAAGAGGAGGAGAAGAGGGTGAAGAGGAGGAGAAGAGGGTGAAGAGGAGGAGAAGAGAGGGTAAAGAGGAGGAGAAGAGGAGAAGAGGGTGAGGAGGAGAAGAGGGTAAAGAGGAGGAGAAGAGGGTGAAGAGGAGGAGAAGAGGGTAAAGAAGAGGAGAAGAGGAGGAGAAGAGGGTAAAGAGGAGGAGAAGAGGGTAAAAAGAGGAGGAGAAGAGGGTAAAGAAGAGGAGAAGAGGAGGAGAAGAGGGTAAAGAGGAGAAGAGGGTAAAGAAGAGGAGAAGAGGAGGAGAAGAGGGTAAAGAGGAGGAGAAGAGGGTAAAGAAGAGGAGAAGAGGGTGAAGCAGAGGAAAAGAGGGTAAAGAGGAGAAGAGGAGGGTAAAGAGGAGGAGAAGAGGGTAAAGAGGAGAAGAGGAGGGTAAAGAGGAGGAGAAGAGGGTAAAGAGGAGGAGAAGAGGGTGAAGCGGAGGAGAAGAGGGTGAAGAGGAGGAGAAGAAGAGGCTGAAGAGGAGGAGAAGAGGGTAAAGAGGAGGAGAAGAGGGTGAAGCGGAGGAGAAGAGGGTGAAGAGGAGAAGGTGAAGAGGAGGAGGAGAGGGTAAAGAGGGGGAGAAGAGGGTGGAGAAGAGGAGAAGAGGGTGAAGCGGAGGAGAAGAGGGTGAAGAGGAGGAGAAGGAATGGCACCGTGGTCCAGGGGTCTCCCACCCAGGGAGAGGTGAGGTCATGGCTCTGTGACCTAATAACAATGTAGCGCGTGGCCCCTGGGGCCCCTGGGATTCCTCCTGACAGAGACAGCCCTTCACGTGGCAGGGGAACAATGCTCTCTCAACACAAGGTCTGTGTCCCAAATGGCACCCTATTCCTCACTCTGGTCAAAAGTAGTGCACTATATAGGGAATAGTGTGTCATTATGGACAGTGTTTCCTATCTCTCTTCCTATCTTCTATGGATGTAAAAGTAGTGCACTCTATAGGGAATAGTGTGTCATTATGGACAGACAGTGTTTCCTATCTCTCTTCCTATCTTCTATGGATGTAAAAGTAGTGCACTCTATAGGGAATAGTGTGTCATTATGGACAGACAGTGTTTCCTATCTCTCTTCCTATCTTCTATGGATGTAAAAGTAGTGCACTATATAGGGAATAGTGTGTCATTATGGACAGTGTTTCCTATCTCTCTTCCTATCTTCTATGGATGTAAAAGTAGTGCACTATATAGGGAATAGTGTGTCATTATGGACAGTGTTTCCTATCTCTCTTCCTATCTTCTATGGATGTAAAAGTAGTGCACTCTATAGGGAATAGTGTGTCATTATGGACAGACAGTGTTTCCTATCTCTCTTCCTATCTTCTATGGATGTAAAAGTAGTACACTCTATAGGGAATAGTGTGTCATTATGGACAGTGTTTCCTATCTCTCTTCCTATCTTCTTTGGATGTAGGGGAAATCCCACAATCCAAACGATGATGGTTTATTTGTGTTTTCAGATACTGGTGCCTTTAAACCCTTTCAAGATGATCATTCAGTCATGATTCAGAAATGATTTGTCACTCTGCAGTGGCATAGTGCAGTAGACTCATATTTTTCCCGAATAACACAAATATTGACTCCATCTGTGACTGAGTTGACAACGGTTACTCAAAACAGACATATAAAAAAATTAAAAGTTTAAAATAAACATGAGTAAAATAGGGAAAATGATTCATTTGAAAATCCCCAATAGAAACAACCAGTCTATCAGATCTTTCAGTCCCCTGGTGTTTCTTGGCTAGTTCCATGGTTTTTGTTCACATATGCTAGGTTGTTTTTCAATATTAGTTTAGACTTTGCTGCAACTCTCTGCTGCTGGTGAAGAGACGGAGCTTCTCATCTTCTCCTCTGACGCTGACACACAGTGGGCTGTTACCGCGGTAACGGCCCGTCCCTTAATACTTGACAGTCGATTGACGCAGCCGTGTGTCGATCTAATTAACAATAATACAAACAAACAAAAAATCCCATCAAAAGCCATCAATTTAAAAATAGAGATATCTTTTTTTTTTTGTTTTTTTTTGTTGCATTTGATACGTCTCAATCCACCGCATACGCCTATGTCGCACTTCCGCATCCGCGGTGAAAGGTGGCAGAGCCAGAGTGCTGTTCATCCAGCCCAGCCTGTTTGAACACCTGAGTAAGCTTCACTCACTGCACTGGCGTCTTCGTAGCTTCGATCATGGCGTTCACTGATATCCCCTTATACTTTCAATCAGTTTTCCTTTTTTCATTGATTCAGTCACATTCCCGAAGCCCAAGAAACATACACTTAAGCTTCCTAGTACATACGGAAATTAAAACGGTTTATGAATGATTTTTTTTTTGGAGGGTTACTGTCAAAATTATTATTATTTTTAAAAAAATAAATAGACATCGATGACATTCGCATGGGCCCACAGAGCGTCCCCTGCCTTGAATAAAAGATGGCTGTCGTTTTATGGGCTCTTAAACAATTGTGTTCTTATGTTCATTTTTTTGTTGGTTAAGAGCTCCTCAGTAAACATTTTCACTGTAAGGTCTACCTACACCTGTTGGTTAAGGGCTCATCAGTAAGCATTTTCACTGTAAGGTCTACCTACACCTGTTGGTTAAGAGCTCCTCAGTAAGCATTTTCACTGTAAGGTCTACTTACACCTGTTGGTTAAGGGCTCATCAGTAAGCATTTTCACTGTAAGGTCTACCTACACCTGTTGGTTAAGGGCTCATCAGTAAGCATTTTCACTGTAAGGTCTACCTACACCTGTTGGTTAAGAGCTCCTCAGTAAGCATTTTCACTGTAAGGTCTACTTACACCTGTTGGTTAAGAGCTCATCAATAAACATTTTCACTGTAAGGTCTACTTACACCTGTTGGTTAAGGGCTCATCAATAAACATTTTCACTGTAAGGTCTACTTACACCTGTTGGTTAAGGGCTCATCAATAAGCATTTTCACTGTAAGGTCTACCTACACCTGTTGGTTAAGAGCTCATCAGTAAACATTTTCACTGTAAGGTCTACCTACACCTGTTGGTTAAGGGCTCATCAGTAAGCATTTTCACTGTAAGGTCTACTTACACCTGTTGGTTAAGGGCTCATCAGTAAGCATTTTCACTGTAAGGTCTACCTACACCTGTTGGTTAAGGGCTCCTCAGTAAACATTTTCACTGTAAGGTCTACCTACACCTGTTGGTTAAGGGCTCATCAGTAAGCATTTTCACTGTAAGGTCTACTTACACCTGTTGGTTAAGGGCTCATCAGTAAGCATTTTCACTGTAAGGTCTACCTACACCTGTTGGTTAAGGGCTCGTCAGTAAGCATTTTCACTGTAAGGTCTACCTACACCTGTTGGTTAAGGGCTCATCAGTAAACATTTTCACTGTAAGGTCTACCTACACCTGTTGGTTAAGGGCTCATCAATAAGCATTTTCACTGTAAGGCCTACACCTGTTGGTTAAGGGCTCATCAATAAGCATTTTCACTGTAAGTTCTACCTACACCTGTTGGTTAAGGGCTCATCAATAAGCATTTTCACTGTAAGGTCTACCTACACCTGTTGGTTAAGGGCTCATCAATAAGCATTTTCACTGTAAGGTCTACCTACACCTGTTGGTTAAGGGCTCATCAGTAAACATTTTCACTGTAAGGTCTACCTACACCTGTTGGTTAAGGGCTCATCAATAAGCATTTTCACTGTAAGGCCTACACCTGTTGGTTAAGGGCTCATCAATAAGCATTTTCACTGTAAGGTCTACCTACACCTGTTGGTTAAGGGCTCATCAATAAGCATTTTCACTGTAAGGTCTACCTACACCTGTTGGTTAAGGGCTCATCAGTAAGCATTTTCACTGTAAGGTCTACCTACACCTGTTGGTTAAGGGCTCATCAATAAGCATTTTCACTGTAAGGTCTACCTACACCTGTTGGTTAAGGGCTCATCAATAAGCATTTTCACTGTAAGGTCTACCTACACCTGTTGGTTAAGGGCTCATCAATAAGCATTTTCACTGTCAGGTCTACCTACACCTGTTGGTTAAGGGCTCATCAATAAGCATTTTCACTGTAAGGTCTACCTACACCTGTTGGTTAAGGGCTCATCAATAAGCATTTTCACTGTAAGGTCTACCTACACCTGTTGGTTAAGGGCTCATCAATAAGCATTTTCACTGTAAGGTCTACCTACACCTGTTGGTTAAGGGCTCATCAGTAAGCATTTTCACTGTAAGGTCTACCTACACCTGTTGGTTAAGGGCTCATCAGTAAACATTTTCACTGTAAGGTCTACCTACACCTGTTGGTTAAGGGCTCATCAGTAAACATTTTCACTGTAAGGTCTACCTACACCTGTTGGTTAAGGGCTCATCAATAAGCATTTTCACTGTAAGGTCTACCTACACCTGTTGGTTAAGGGCTCATCAGTAAGCATTTTCACTGTAAGGTCTACCTACACCTGTTGGTTAAGGGCTCATCAATAAGCATTTTCACTGTAAGGTCTACCTACACCTGTTGGTTAAGGGCTCATCAGTAAACATTTTCACTGTAAGGTCTACCTACACCTGTTGGTTAAGGGCTCATCAATAAGCATTTTCACTGTAAGGTCTACCACCACCTGTTGGTTAAGGGCTCATCAATAAGCATTTTCACTGTAAGGTCTACCACCACCTGTTGGTTAAGGGCTCATCAGTAAACATTTTCACTGTAAGGTCTACCTACACCTGTTGGTTAAGGGCTCATCAGTAAGCATTTTCACTGTAAGGTCTACCTACACCTGTTGTATTAGTCGCATGCAACCCCAAAAAGTATATATATGTACAGGACCAGTCAAAAGTTTGGACACACCGACTCATTCAAGGGTTTTTCTTTCTTAAAAAAAAAACTATTTTCTACATTGTAGAATAATAGTGAAGACATCAATACTATGAAATAACACATATGGAATCATGTTGTAACCAAAAATAGTGTTAAACAAATCAAAATATATTTTATATTCTTCAAAGTAGCTCCTTGTGAAGTCTTCATGAAGCTCAATGTCTTTGAACATAAAAGAGGGTACATTTGCATCCTCATTACATGATTACCATCAATAGTTTATAACCGTTTTATGTGTGTTATACATACATGTCAATATTGTCCAGTGGCCTCAACAGTAGGTTACCAAATCACTTATAGGAGAGAGAAGACTTGTTTGAAAGGCATTTTTTTTGTGTGTAATAAAATAATTTTGACTGTTATTCCCAAAGCTGTTCTCATAACAAAGCTTATGAACAAGGACACCATTGCAAAAAAGCGATTCCAAATGGAACCTTCTTCTCCTTCTCAGTTCCAATAAAGAACGCGGGATGGGTCTGGCACGCGTCTGAGAATTTGACCAATGTTTTCAAAAGCGCAGATGGACCAGATGTTTTGCACATGTCCTAGATGCGGCCTGGCGGCGCCCCGGCGCTTTGATCCGTGGCGGCAGGTCCACGACACCGACGTGTAAAATACCGCAAGAGATGGGAATTACAATATTAAAAAAAGGAAACTGGTCAGAGAGCTCAAGCTAAATCTCTTTTAAAATCAATCATCTACTGCTACCGCGCGCATAGGCTTCTTTTTAAACCTCAAAAATTGCGAGGTTGTTTGATCAGAATTGGGCCTTTGATGTAGGGAAAGCGTGAGAAACAATAGTTCAGAAGAAATGTGGACTAGTTTTTGAATGAAGGTTTTAAGTGTGGGGGATAGTCAGTGGCTCTTGTCTGGTTTATTGATCTTTACCGAGACAATCATTTCAAAGACATTCTTCATTTGAAATTCGTTTTTAAATGCATAATGTGGTTAATCAATGCATACTAAACATTGGCTATTAACCTATCGATTCAAAATAATAAGAAAAACAACCTTTATCATTATTTTCTACAAACAAAATGAATTGCAGCCTTATCCCCATATAGAATTGCGCACTAGTCACCGCATTGCGCTCTAGTCACCGCATTGCGCACTGGCTACAATTACGCGCATGTTCTCAGATCAATAGCCTTTGATAAAGCCTATCGATGACCACTAAAAGTATTACAATAGATGGAATCAAATACACACATTTTCCTCTTTTCAAATGAAAGTAGGCCTATAGACTAATGTGACCCGATCACCGTCTCCTACCTGTTCAGTAGCTTGCCAGGTGAAGTTGACACTCTGGATATTGACAGGTATCGCAGGCATCCTCTGCTGGGCCTTTCTGAAGTCCGTTGTGAATGGAGCCATCTTTCCCTCTGACACGATCAAGATATCCTCCTCAAAACCTGCACAATAACACACACTGACATTTCAACAAGAGCATTTAAAAACACACGCGAAAGCGCATGGGGGTGTCTACAAAGTTTAACTCAGTCCAATATAATAGGGGTCACAGTGTATGTAACTTAACCCTTTAACCTTTAAAGTTACAATACATATTGTCTATTTAATAAGCTAATTCAAGTGACACTGTAACATTGGATTAATTGAAAAATAAACGCTACTTACCAATTAGGATTCTGGCTTGGTTGGCATCAATCCACATGTACAAACTTCCCTGCTGCTCCTGCGCAGCTTCGGACATCAAACCACCCAGAAGTAGAAGAAAGCACGTTTTGATGGGGGACAGAAGAACAGAGGCTGTCTCGGTAGCCATCCTGAGTTGCAAGCCTCTCAAATCTAACCCTTTAAATTGTAAATGTATCTCCGTTCGGCTCTCCTCGTAGTTCAATTGTGTGTCTGTGTATGCTGGGTTTGCCACTGTACTCAAGTCTGGTATGCCGTGAGTGAGCCTCTTTCATTGACAGTGAGACGCCTGCGCTACGTCGCGAGCTACTTGTACACAGCGGGCGCTGCAGGGAGGGTATGCGGCCACACGGTGGCGCAGTGGGACATGGGAAGTAAAGGGTTGGTGCACATTTAGTTAGGCTATGCCTGCCTATTGATTAATGCGATAGGAAGTAAATGGCGTAACATGTTGACAAACAACTGGCACTATAAATACTTATTTATTGGTCTGAGTAAAGGTCTAATCTTTCCCTGATTTAATTTTTTCACTTTATTTTTACCCACACATCCGTTTTTCTGACGAATCCCAGCAAAAAACAACAACATAACAATCATTATAAATGATAGCCTACAAAATATTCACATGGTGATGAGAATTGCATGATGTAGCTAGCGGACCTATTCTCATAAAACAAAAATGTGTTTGTTGCATTGACTCAATTCAAGCCTCCAAAATAGGAAGAGGAAAAGGGTGGAGGGACGAGGGATGGGGGACGGGGGGGGGACGGGGGGCTTCAAGACAAATCATCTCCCTGTGTGGTCTTTGTCTTATAAGGCCCATAAACTCTCCAAGATAAACACTTCAGATTGTGGTATGTCACCTGGTGCCCATATTCTACAGGATGGTAATACGGAGCTGTTCGAGTGGAAACGGGAGAGAAATGCCAGACGTGTTATTTTATTGCATTCCAACAGAGTTTTGTCAATGACAATTGGTGTTATTCATGATTAAATATATCAAATCAATATCACTAGATTACGGAAGAACAAATGCCATAGGCTACACTGAGTATAAAATGTTTTTTTTTTCATTCTTAATTAATTAATGACTTCCCTAGTTAAATGAAGGTTACATTAAAAAATAATAATATATAATTTTTTTCCATAAAAAAACTCCTAAAATAGAATGTTTCAAACCAGTAGACCTATAACCTGTATTAATCATGACATTCTTACTTGTGAACTTCCAATGAATGTAGACTGCCTTTCCTACAACCCTATTCCACACATAATCATACCCTCATCTGGTCTAAAGGTGACATGACATACCTACAGTATGTAAGGTGACAAGACAGTCTCATACAGTATGTATGGACACATTATATATAGAGTTTTCCTACTGTATTAATGACTGTATGTTTGTTTACTCCATGTGAAACTCTGTGTTGTTGTTCGTGTCGCACTGTTTTGCTTTATCTTGGCCAGGTCGCAATTGTAAATGAGAACTTGTTCTCAGCTAGCCTACCTGGTTAAATAAAATAAAAATTAAAAAAAATGTACTAGGCCTTTTACCATATCGTTAGGTGGTTTATGCAAAAACAGTCTACAGTACTCACAATACACAATAAATAATAGGCTATAGATTCCTATAGACTATTACATCGGCGCTTAAGTATTTCACTGTACACTGAAAATACATCTGCGACCCTGACTACGTGACTAAACAAACATCGAATCTACAGTAGCTCGATGCGGAAAATCACCAACCATGTATTTGATTGGATCAACCTTTAGCCTCCAATACGAGGTAAAACTCCAAAATCAATATTCACATAAAACAATATGTTTATAAAACGACGCATTTTTACAACTCTGTCAGACACTAGATATAACCTACTATTTATACGTGACTGCTCTTATAGCAGCTCATTGAGACGCCTGCCCCCTGCCTGTAGACAGCTGACTGACTCAGGATACGGTTATATTTGGATTTTTTTTTTTTTACTATTAGTTCGTCACTTCCGTTACAGCTTTGAGTTTTTTCCCCTTCCGAGTAAAGATGGCGACGGCGCAGCTAACGGACGATGAGCTTTTCTCTGAGTTAAAGAGCTTTGGATTCACTCCAGGCCCGGTCTCCGAGAATACGAGACCGGTTTATTTGAAAAAACTAAAGAAACTACGCGAGGAACAACAACAGAAAGGAGGAACCAGAGCGGGGAAAAACCGAAACAGCGGCAGTAGTATCAACAACAACGGTAGTAGCGGTGGTAACGGCAGCTACACAGCGGCGGCGGCGGCGGGAGCTTCGGGATGCGGAGCCAGGCCAGCTAGCCGTGACGTCACGCCCCGGAGCCCCGGTGGTCGACCGGTCCTGAACGAAAAGCGAACTGGCGGAGCTGGGAAGTTCGTATTGGGTTTTAGTTCGGACGAATCGGACGTAGAGGACCCGAAGAAAAAACGAGGAGTGAATCACAGCGGTAGGAGAGACCGAGGTTCCGCGTATCAACAACAACAGATCAGGCCTACAACGGGAGCTGCTACCGCCACACGGAAGAGCCTGGGAGTCGCTGTGAGTACCAGCAGTAACAACTCCTCTCCCACCGGGCTGCTGGAGGGGAGGAGAAGCGGACCCGGTTCTCTCGATTGGGTGGACCGGGGAAAATCGAGCCTCGAGGTCTCGCGGGCCGCGGAAGTGAAGGGTTACGACGAAGAGCCCGAAGAAGACGACGATTTTCAAGGGGAGACGGAGAGAGACAGTCGGTCTCTGAATGGGAACAGGGCGTCTTACTCACTGAACGCCAGTAGTAAGAAAGTCGGTGATTACTCAGATTCGGAGGAAGAGGAAGAAGGGGGGATAATATCTGGGCAGGACCTTCAACGAGACCGGCGCTTACAGCAACACTACTCCAGACGGAGTCACTCCTCCAAGCCGTCTCCCTACAGAAGTGCCAGGGGGTCAGAGAACGGACAGGAAACGACTGGCGGCATGGCAATCAGACTAAACGACACGCCTGGCGCTAGTAGGAGTCGACTAGACATGATGGGAGGCCGGGGGGAGGAGGAAGAGGAGGAAGAGGGAAAGAAGCGAAGCCCCGGTGAATCGTCCCTGAGCGGGAGCTTGCTGCGACGCCATTACCCCAGGGGGACCATCTACGTGTCGGCTGTGATGGGGGAGAGCGACCGCGGCAGCCCCGGGGAAAGCAGCGGCAACAATTCCCCGTCTTCCGCATACAACAAAAACCACATCGACAGCGGGGATGGCGCCACCAGCAGCAGCAGCAGCCGATTCAGCATCGGCCTGAGACCGCGATTCTCCAACTACAACAGTCTATCCGCTACTTACCGACCCAACCATTCAAATCATAGCGGTCCCAACCATGCCTACAGCCAGTCGAGTCTCAAACAGAAGCACACGGTACCGGAGGATGAGCTGCTCCAGCAATTCAAGCGGGAGGAGGTGGGGTCGTCCACCGGTGGTTGGGGGTTCAGTGCCCACTACCTGTCCATGTTCCTGCTCATGGCCGCCTGCCTGTTCTTCCTCCTGCTCGGCCTCATGTATCTCCGGATGAGGGGGTCTGGAGCCTCTGAGGTCGATGTTGTCGGTAAGTATCCAGCCTAGTAAACTGTAACTTCCTAAACATAGCTAGCTAGTAGTGTTTTGCCTCTCAATCCAATCCATCATTCTGTGGTTAGGTTTACTGTTCAATTGTAGCATTGTATAAAGCTTCAGTTTGCTTCCAAATTGCAGTATAATATCAATATTTAAAACTGATTGATAACCAGCCCAGGTATTTTGTAATATTAGTGGCTGACTGTCTAGATACTGCTTTATACACAGGATTATTAGTGACTGACTGTCTAGATACTGCTTTATACATAGGATTATTAGTGACTGACTGTCTAGATACTGCTTTATACACAGGATTATTAGTGACTGACTGTCTAGATACTGCTTTATACAGGATTATTAGTGACTGACTTTCTAGATACTGCTTTATACGTAGGATTATTAGTGACTGACTGTCTAGATACTGCTTTATACAGGATTATTAGTGACTGACTGTCTAGATACTGCTTTATACACAGGATTATTAGTGACTGTCTAGATACTGCTTTATACATAGGATTATTAGTGACTGACTGTCTAGATACTGCTTTACATAGGATTATTAGTGACTGACTGTCTAGATACTGCTTAACACAGGATTATTAGTGACTGACTGTCTAGATACTGCTTAACACATAGGATTATTAGTGACTGACTATCTAGATACTGCTTTATACAGGATTATTAGTGACTGACTGTCTAGATACTGCTTTATACACAGGATTATTAGTGACTGTCTAGATACTGCTTAACACATAGGATTATTAGTGACTGACTGTCTAGACACTGCTTTATACAGGATTATTAGTGACTGACTGTCTAGATACTGCTTTATACACAGGATTATTAGTGACTGACTGTCTAGATACTGCTTTATACAGGATTATTAGTGACTGACTGTCTAGATACTGCTTTATACACAGGATTATTAGTGACTGTCTAGATACTGCTTTATACATAGGATTATTAGTGACTGACTGTCTAGATACTGCTTTACACATAGGATTATTAGTGACTGACTGTCTAGATACTGCTTTATACATAGGATTATTAGTGACTGACTGTCTAGATACTGCTTAACACATAGGATTATTAGTGACTGACTGTCTAGATACTGCTTTATACATAGGATTATTAGTGACTGTCTAGATACTGCTTTATTTAGTCAGTCACATGTGTTAGCAGTTTATCTAGACAGATTATTAGTGACTGACTGTCTAGATCACTGACTGACTGTCTTTATACAGGATTATTAGTGACTGAGTCTAGATTATTAGTGACTGACTGTAGATACTGCTTTAACAGGATTATTAGTGACTGACTGTCTAGATACACTTTATACAGGATTATTAGTGACTGACTGTCTAGATACTGCTTTATACAGGATTATTAGTGACTGACTGTCTAGATACTGCTTTATACATAGGATTATTAGTGACTGACTGTCTAGATACTGCTTTATACATAGGATTATTAGTGACTGACTGTCTAGATACTGCTTTATACAGGATTATTAGTGACTGACTGTCTAGATACTGCTTTATACAGGATTATTAGTGACTGACTGTCTAGATACTGCTTTATACATAGGATTATTAGTGACTGACTGTCTAGATACTGCTTTATACATAGGATTATTAGTGACTGACTGTCTAGATACTGCTTTATACAGGATTATTAGTGACTGACTGTCTAGATACTGCTTTATACATAGGATTATTAGTGACTGACTGTCTAGATACTGCTTTATACACAGGATTATTAGTGACTGACTGTCTAGATACTGCTTTATACAGGATTATTAGTGACTGACTGTCTAGATACTGCTTTATACATAGGATTATTAGTGACTGACTGTCTAGATACTGCATAGGATTTAACACATAGGATTATTAGTGACTGACTGTCTAGATACTGCTTTATACAGGATTATTAGTGACTGACTGTCTAGATACTGCTTTATACAGGATTATTAGTGTGAGACTGTCTAGATACTGCTTTACACATAGGATTATTAGTGACTGACTGTCTAGATACTGCTTTATACAGGATTATTAGTGACTGACTGTCTAGATACTGCTTTATACATAGGATTATTAGTGACTGACTGTCTAGATACTGCTTAACACATAGGATTATTAGTGACTGACTGTCTAGATACTGCTTTATACAGGATTATTAGTGACTGACTGTCTAGATACTGCTTTATACAGGATTATTAGTGACTGACTGTCTAGATACTGCTTAACACATAGGATTATTAGTGACTGACTGTCTAGATACTGCTTTATACAGGATTATTAGTGACTGACTGTCTAGATACTGCTTTACACATAGGATTATTAGTGACTGACTGTCTAGATACTGCTTTATACACAGGATTATTAGTGACTGACTGTCTGACTGTCTAGATACTGATTTTAGTGACTGACTGTCTAGAGGATTATTAGTGACTGACTGTCTAGATACTGCTTTACACATAGGATTATTAGTGACTGACTGTCTAGATACTGCTTTACACATAGGATTATTAGTGACTGACTGTCTAGATACTGCTTTATACAGGATTATTAGTGACTGACTGTCTAGATACTGCTTTATACATAGGATTATTAGTGACTGACTGTCTAGATACTGCTTTACACATAGGATTATTAGTGACTGACTGTCTAGATACTGCTTTATACAGGATTATTAGTGACTGACTGTCTAGATACTGCTTTATACATAGGATTATTAGTGACTGACTGTCTAGATACTGCTTTATACATAGGATTATTAGTGACTGACTGTCTAGATACTGCTTTACACATAGGATTATTAGTGACTGACTGTCTAGATACTGCTTAACACATAGGATTATTAGTGACTGACTGTCTAGATACTGCTTTACACATAGGATTATTAGTGACTGACTATCTAGATACTGCTTTATACAGGATTATTAGTGACTGACTGTCTAGATACTGCTTTATACATAGGATTATTAGTGACTGACTGTCTAGATACTGCTTTATACATAGGATTATTAGTGACTGACTGTCTAGATACTGCTTTGCACATAGGATTATTAGTGACTGACTGTCTAGATACTGCTTTACACATAGGATTATTAGTGACTGACTGTCTAGATACTGCTTAACACATAGGATTATTAGTGACTGACTGTCTAGATACTGCTTTATACAGGATTATTAGTGACTGACTGTCTAGATACTGCTTTATACATAGGATTATTAGTGACTGACTGTCTAGATACTGCTTTATACAGGATTATTAGTGACTGACTGTCTAGATACTGCTTTATACATAGGATTATTAGTGACTGACTGTCTAGATACTGCTTTACACATAGGATTATTAGTGACTGACTGTCTAGATACTGCTTAACACAGGATTATTAGTGACTGACTGTGACTGCATAGGATTATTAGTGACTGACTGTCTAGATACTGCTTAACACATAGGATTATTAGTGACTGACTGTCTAGATACTGCTTTATACATAGGATTATTAGTGACTGACTGTCTAGATACTGCTTTATACAGGATTATTAGTGACTGACTGTCTAGATACTGCTTTATAAACAGGATTATTAGTGACTGACTGTCTAGATACTGCTTTATACAGGATTATTAGTGACTGACTGTCTAGATACTGCTTTATACATAGGATTATTAGTGACTGACTGTCTAGATACTGCTTTATACAGGATTATTAGTGACTGACTGTCTAGATACTGCTTAACACATAGGATTATTAGTGACTGACTGTCTAGATACTGCTTTATGCAGGATTATTAGTGACTGACTGTCTAGATACTGCTTAACACATAGGATTATTAGTGACTGACTGTCTAGATACTGCTTTATACATAGGATTATTAGTGACTGACTGTCTAGATACTGCTTAACACATAGGATTATTAGTGACTGACTGTCTAGATACTGCTTTATGCATAGGATGGCCAGACTTTTTTTTGCCTTGTGCAATAGACATTGTAATGTGAAAACAATCTAACAGAAGTTTTGAATTGCTACTCACATATTTTTAAAATTGCTACATTTTTTAATTCAGCGAGGAGACAAATAAGAAGATATGTGAAACGTATACACTCCAGAAAGGATTTCCCAATAGTTAACACTACATACAGTACATGATGTGCTTTTTGTATTCTGCACCAGAGTCACTCGTTGTCTGACATCAAAATCAGTTATTAGCCTCTTAGCAGAAAATCGCTGCAGGGAACCTAAATGTTTAGGCCTAAAAAAAAAACAATGATTTCACAGGACTCATTTGGTGTGTAAAGAAGCGGGTTTAGCAGTTGTTGTGTCGTCCCCCCCCCCCATTCACACCTTCAGAGACAGGAAGTCCTACATCATCATTCTACATAGAGGGACACTTCTTCTCTATGGAGGGCACAGCAGACGTTTTATCATGTCAGCATAGACAGCAACCTCCATCCGTTGGCTTCCGTAGCGAACGATCGGCCCACTAGCCCGTTCAACCCCACTGTGTGTGTTTCAGAGTATGCTCATAGAAATGACTCGATTAAAGCCTTATTAATACACATACTGTAGTATTTACAGTGAGCTATTAAAACCTATATAACCTAAGCAAATGACTAGCATTAGCCAAATCAGCAGGGAAGATGCCTATGCCTGTCTGGACACTGCAGCTACACTCTTATGCTACCTCACAACTGCACCCGTGAGTGCTGTCAAAGCCACAAAACACATGAAATATTCAATGATCCCATTCAGCAGCATTTTACAGTGCAGTTAGTTTTTCAGTACATGCATATATATGTACCCCCAACCATTGTGTATTTTAGACAAATTCGTGCCTACAGGTTGTCATTCATTATAATGAAACTGTTCACTACCAGCTCTCTGTATAGGAAGCATTTCATGTGGGGAGGGCAAGTGAGTGTTGAATAATGGGCGGTGTCTGAGACACAGTGGTGGTGTTACGTCACAGCAGAGACTGGGGTAGGCCGGGGGGGAGAGGAGACTGGGGCAGGCCGGGAGGAGAGGAGACTGGGGCAGGCCGGGAGGAGAGGAGACTGGGGCAGGCCGGGGGAGGGGAGACTGGGGCAGGCCGGGGGAGGGGAGACTGGGGCAGGCCGGGGGAGGGGAGACTGGGGCAGGCCGGGGGAGAGGAGACTGGGGCTGGGGTAGGCCGGGCCGGGGGAGGGGAGACTGGGGCAGGCCGGGGGGGAGAGGAGACTGGGGCAGGCCGGGGGAGAGGAGACTGGGGTAGGCCGGGGGGGAGAGGAGACTGGGGCAGGCGGGGGAGAGGAGACTGGGGTAGGCCGGGGGGAGAGGAGACTGGGGTAGGCCGGGGGGAGAGGAGACTGGGGCAGGCCGGGGGGGAGAGGAGACTGGGGCAGGCCGGGGGAGAGAGGAGACTGGGGCAGGTCGGGGGGGGGAGACTGGGGCAGGCCGGGGGAGGGGAGACTGGGGCAGGCCGGGGGGGGGGGAGACTGGGGCAGGCCGGGGGGAGAGGAGACTGGGGTAGGCCGGGGGGGAGAGGAGACTGGGGCAGGCCGGGGGAGAGGAGACTGGGGCAGGCCGGGGGAGAGGAGACTGGGGCAGGCCGGGGGAGAGGTGACTGGGGCAGGCCGGGGGGGGAGAGGAGACTGGGGTAGGCCCGGGGGAGAGAGGAGACTGGGGTAGGCTGTTAAATGGGGGGGGGAGGAGACTGGGGTAGGCCGGGGGAGAGGAGACTGGGGTAGGCCTGGATAAGGGGGGGAGAGGAGACTGGGGTAGGCCGGGGGGAGAGGAGACTGGGGCAGGCCGGGGGAGGAGACTGGGGCAGGCCGGGGGGAGAGGAGACTGGGGCAGGCCGGGGGAGAGGAGACTGGGGCAGGCCGGGGGAGAAGAGACTGGGGCAGGCCGGGGGGGAGAGGAGACTGGGGCAGGCCGGGGGAGGGGAGACTGGGGCAGGCCAGAGCAGGGAGCTGGGATTGCTTCCAAATGTCACACTATTCCCTACGTGCCCTGGTCTAACATAGGGAATCGGGTGCCAGCGGCAGGTAGCCTAGCGGTTAAGAGCATTGGGCCAGCGAAGGTCGCTGGTTCGAATCCCCAAGCCAACTAGGTGGAAAAATCTGTCGATGCCCTTGAGCAAGTCACTTAACCCTAATCGCTCCTGTAAGTATCTCTGGATAAGAGAATCAGCTAAATGACTCACTACTGTAAGTCTCTCTGGATAAGAGTCTGCTAAATGACTCACTACTGTAAGTCTCTCTGGATAAGAGTCTGCTAAATGACTCACTACTGTAAGTCTCTCTGGATAAGAGTCTGCTAAATGACTCACTACTGTCAGTCTCTCTGGATAAGAGTCTGCTAAATGACTCACTACTGTAAGTCTCTCTGGATAAGAGAATCAGCTAAATGACTCCCTACTGTCAGTCTCTCTGGATAAGAGCGTCTGTTAAATGACTCACTACTGTCAGTCTCTCTGGATAAGAGCGTCTGTTAAATGACTCACTACTGTCAGTCTCTCTGGATAAGAGCGTCTGTTAAATGACTCACTACTGTCAGTCTCTCTGGATAAGAGCGTCTGTTAAATGACTCAAATGTTTGTAAAATGTACATTTGAGATGCAGATGAGGAGCAGAGCAGGAAGTACAGAGTGACCAGTGATTTCCCCTGTCTAGGACACACACACCCCAAACACACTTACTGCTCTGTTAGTAGGTGCAGCAGGCGGTAGACACTAGCTAGGTTCCTCCAGCTCCTGTCCCTGTTGGATGAGACACTAGCTAGGTTCCTCCAGCTCCTGGTCCTGTTGGATGAGACACTAGCTCGGTTCCTCCAGCTCCTGTTCCTGTTGGATGAGACACTAGCTAGGTTCCTCCAGCTCCCTCTGTTCCTGTTGGATGAGACACTAGCTAGGTTCCTCCAGCTCCTGTCCCTGTTGGATGAGACACTAGCTAGGTTCCTCCAGCTCCTGTTCCTGTTGGATTAAACACTAGCTAGGTTCCTCCAGCTCCCTCTGTTCCTGTTGGATGAGACACTAGCTAGGTTCCTCCAGCTCCCTCTGTTCCTGTCGGATGAGACACTAGCTAGGTTCCTCCAGCTCCCTCTGTCCCTGTTGGATGAGACACTAGCTAGGTTCCTCCAGCTCCTGTCCCTGTTGGATGAGACACTAGCTAGGTTCCTCCAGCTCCCGTGTCCCTGTTGGATGAGACACTAGCTAGGTTGCCTCCAGGTAGTTGGAGGACACTAGCTAGGTTGTTTCAGCTCCGGTTCCTGTTGGATTAGACACTAGCTAGGTTGTTTCAGCTCCGGTTCCTGTTGGATGAGACACTAGCTAGGTTCTTCCAGCTCCCTCTGTTCCTGTTGGATGAGACACTAGCTAGGTTCCTCCAGCTCCCTCTGTTCCTGTCGGATGAGACACTAGCTAGGTTCCTCCAGCTCCCTCTGTCCCTGTTGGATGAGACACTAGCTAGGTTCCTCCAGCTCCTGTCCCTGTTGGATGAGACACTAGCTAGGTTCCTCCAGCTCCCTCTGTTCCTGTTGGATGAGACACTAGCTAGGTTCCTCCAGCTCCCTCTGTTCCTGTCGGATGAGACACTAGCTAGGTTCCTCCAGCTCCCTCTGTCCCTGTTGGATGAGACACTAGCTAGGTTCCTCCAGCTCCTGTCCCTGTTGGATGAGACACTAGCTAGGTTCCTCCTAGCGTGCCTACAGGTAGCTAGGTTGTTGCCTACAGGTAGCTAGGACACTAGCTAGGTTGTTTCAGCTCCGGTTCCTGTTGGATTAGACACTAGCTAGGTTGTTTCAGCTCCGGTTCCTGTTGGATTAGACACTAGCTAGGTTGTTTCAGCTCCGGTTCCTGTTGGATGAGACACTAGCTAGGTTCCTCCAGCTCCTGGTCCTGTTGGATTAGACACTAGCTAGGTTCCTCCAGCTCCCTCTGTCCTGTTGGATGAGACACTAGCTAGGTTCCTCCAGCTCCTGTCCCTGTTGGATGAGACACTAGCTAGGTTCCTCCAGCTCCCTCTGTCCCTGTTGGATGAGACACTAGCTAGGTTCCTCCAGCTCCCTCTGTCCCTGTTGGATGAGACACTAGCTAGGTTCCTCCAGCTCCTGTGTCCCTGTTGGATGAGACACTAGCTAGGTTGTTCCAGCTCCCTCTGTCCCTGTTGGATTAGACACTAGCTAGGTTCCTCCAGCTCCTGTCCCTGTTGGATGAGACACTAGCTAGGTTCCTCCAGCTCCCTCTGTCCCTGTTGGATTAGACACTAGCTAGGTTCCTCCAGCTCCCTCTGTCCCTGTTGGATTAAACACTAGCTAGGTTCCTCCAGCTCCCTCTGTCCCTGTTGGATTAGACACTAGCTAGGTTGTTTCAGCTCCTGGTCCTGTTGGATGAGACACTAGCTAGGTTCCTCCAGCTCCCTCTGTCCCTGTTGGATGAGACACTAGCTAGGTTCCTCCAGCTCCTGGTCCTGTTGGATGAGACACTAGCTAGGTTCCTCCAGCTCTCTCTGTCCCTGTTGGATGAGACACTAGCTAGGTTCCTCCAGCTCCTGTCCCTGTTGGATGAGACACTAGCTAGGTTCCTCCAGCTCCCTCTGTCCTGTTGGATGAGACACTAGCTAGGTTGTTTCAGCTCCTGGTCCTGTTGGATGAGACACTAGCTAGGTTCCTCCAGCTCCCTCTGTCCCTGTTGGATGAGACACTAGCTAGGTTCCTCCAGCTCCTGTCCCTGTTGGATTAGACACTAGCTAGGTTCCTCCAGCTCCCTCTGTCCCTGTTGGATGAGACACTAGCTAGGTTCCTCCAGCTCCCTCTGTTCCTGTTGGATGAGACACTAGCTAGGTTCCTCCAGCTCCTGTCCCTGTTGGATGAGACACTAGCTAGGTTCCTCCAGCTACCTCTGTCCCTGTTGGATTAGACACTAGCTAGGTTGCTCCAGCTCCCTCTGTCCCTGTTGGATGAGACACTAGCTAGGTTCCTCCAGCTCCCTCTGTCCCTGTTGGATGAGACACTAGCTAGGTTTGCTCCTGTCCCTGTTGGATGAGACACTAGCTAGGTTTCTCCTGTCCCTGTTGGATGAGACACTAGCTAGGTTCCTCCAGCTCCTGTCCCTGTTGGATTAGACACTAGCTAGGTTCCTCCAGCTCCTGTTCCTGTTGGATTAGACACTAGCTAGGTTGTTTCAGCTCCGGTTCCTGTTGGATGAGACACTAGCTAGGTTCCTCCAGCTCCTGGTCCTGTTGGATTAGACACTAGCTAGGTTCCTCCAGCTCCCTCTGGTCCTGTTGGATGAGACACTTGCTAGGTTCCTCCAGCTCCTGTCCCTGTTGGATTAGACACTAGCTAGGTTCCTCCAGCTCCCTCTGTCCCTGTTGGATTAAACACTAGCTAGGTTCCTCCAGCTCCCTCTGTCCCTGTTGGATTAGACACTAGCTAGGTTCCTCCAGCTCCTGTTCCTGTTGGATGAGACACTAGCTAGGTTGTTCCAGCTTCCTCTGTCCCTGTTGGATTAGACACTAGCTAGGTTCCTCCAGCTCCTGTCCCTGTTGGATTAGACACTAGCTAGGTTCCTCCAGCTCCCTCAGTTCCTGTTGGATTAGACACTAGCTAGGTTCCTCCAGCTCCCTCTGTCCCTGTTGGATTAAACACTAGCTAGGTTCCTCCAGCTCCCTCTGTCCCTGTTGGATTAGACACTAGCTAGGTTGTTTCAGCTCCTGGTCCTGTTGGATGAGACACTAGCTAGGTTCCTCCAGCTCCCTCTGTCCCTGTTGGATGAGACACTAGCTAGGTTCCTCCAGCTCCTGGTCCTGTTGGATGAGACACTAGCTAGGTTCCTCCAGCTCTCTCTGGTCCTGTTGGATGAGACACTAGCTAGGTTCCTCCAGCTCCTGTCCCTGTTGGATGAGACACTAGCTAGGTTCCTCCAGCTCCCTCTGGTCCTGTTGGATTTGACACTAGCTAGGTTGTTTCAGCTCCTGGTCCTGTTGGATGAGACACTAGCTAGGTTCCTCCAGCTCCCTCTGTCCCTGTTGGATGAGACACTAGCTAGGTTCCTCCAGCTCCTGTACCTGTTGGATTAGACACTAGCTAGGTTCCTCCAGCTCCCTCTGTCCCTGTTGGATGAGACACTAGCTAGGTTCCTCCAGCTCCCTCTGTTCCTGTTGGATGAGACACTAGCTAGGTTCCTCCAGCTCCTGTCCCTGTTGGATGAGACACTAGCTAGGTTCTTCCAGCTACCTCTGTCCCTGTTGGATTAGACACTAGCTAGGTTGCTCCAGCTCCCTCTGTCCCTGTTGGATGAGACACTAGCTAGGTTCCTCCAGCTCCCTCTGTCCCTGTTGGATGAGACACTAGCTAGGTTGCTCCTGTCCCTGTTGGATGAGACACTAGCTAGGTTTCTCCTGTCCCTGTTGGATGAGACACTAGCTAGGTTCCTCCAGCTCCTGTCCCTGTTGGATTAGACACTAGCTAGGTTCCTCCAGCTCCTGTTCCTGTTGGATTAGACACTAGCTAGGTTGCTCCAGCTCCCTCTGTCCCTGTTGGATTAGACACTAGCTAGGTTCCTCCAGCTCCCTCTGTCCCTGTTGGATGAGACACTAGCTAGGTTCCTCCAGCTCCCTCTGTCCCTGTTGGATGAGACACTAGCTAGGTTCCTCCAGCTCCTGGTCCCTGTTGGATGAGACACTAGCTAGGTTCCTCCAGCTCCCTCTGTCCCTGTTGGATGAGACACTAGCTAGGTTCCTCCAGCTCCCTCTGTCCCTGTTGGATGAGACACTAGCTAGGTTCCTCCAGCTCCCTCTGTCCCTGTTGGATGAGACACTAGCTAGGTTCCTCCAGCTCCTGTCCCTGTTGGATTAGACACTAGCTAGGTTCCTCCAGCTCCTCCCTGTCCCTGTTGGATTAGACACTAGCTAGGTTCCTCCAGCTCCCCTGTCCCTGTTGGATGAGACACTAGCTAGGTTCCTCCAGCTCCCTCTGTCCCTGTTGGATGAGACACTAGCTAGGTTCCTCCAGCTCCCTGGTCCCTGTTGGATGAGACACTAGCTAGGTTCCTCCAGCTCCCTCTGTCCCTGTTGGATGAGACACTAGCTAGGTTCCTCCAGCTCCTGTCCCTGTTGGATGAGACACTAGCTAGGTTCCTCCAGCTCCCCTGTCCTGTTGGATGAGACACTAGCTAGGTTCCTCCAGCTCCTGTCCCTGTTGGATGAGACACTAGCTAGGTTCCTCCAGCTCCTGTCCCTGTTGGATGAGACACTAGCTAGGTTCCTCCAGCTCCTGTCCCTGTTGGATGAGACACTAGCTAGGTTCCTCCAGCTCCTGTCCCTGTTGGATGAGACACTAGCTAGGTTCCTCCAGCTCCTGTCCCTGTTGGATGAGACACTAGCTAGGTTCCTCCAGCTCCTGTCCCTGTCGGGACACTAGCTTCCAGCTGAGACACTAGATGACTAGCTAGGTTCCTCCAGCTCCTCTGTCCCTGTTGGAAGACCTGTCCCTGTTGGATGAGACACTAGCTAGGTTCCTCCAGCTCTCCTCTGTCCCTGTTGGATGAGACACTAGCTAGGTTCCTCCAGCTCCTGTCCCTGTTGGATTCCTCCAGACACTCCTCCTCCCTGTTGGATGAGACACTAGCTAGGTTCCTCCAGCTCCTGTCCCTGTTGGATGAGACACTAGCTAGGTTCCTCCAGCTCTGTCCCTGTTGGATGAGACACTAGCTAGGTTCCTCCAGGTTCCTCCAGACACTTCCTGTTGGATGAGACACCAGCTAGGTTCCTCCAGCTCCTGTCCCTGGTTCCTCCATGAGATGAGACACTAGCTAGGTTCCTCCAGCTCCTGTCCCTGTTGGATGAGACACTAGCTAGGTTCCTCCAGCTCCTGTCCCTGTTGGATGAGACACTAGCTAGGTTCCTCCAGCTCCTGTCCCTGTTGGATGAGACACTAGCTAGGTTCCTCCAGCTCCTGTCCCTGTTGGATGAGACACTAGCTAGGTTCCTCCAGCTCCTGTCCCTGTTGGATGAGACACTAGCTAGGTTCCTCCAGCTCCTGTCCCTGTCGGATGCTCTTCACTTCAGCAGACCGGATCAGGCTGCTGCTGGTAGTCGGCTGATGACTGTATTGTAAATTATGCAAATCATCCACAGAGTGAAGGGCACTGCCAAGCAAATATATATAAAACAATGCACATTGCGAAATGCTGTTTGAACTGCAGACGCCCAGAGCTCTCAGTTGACCCCATTTGAAATTAAATGGGTCGAACTCATGCATGAATCATATGAATTTGGTATGAGTCATATAGGGCCCTGTTCTCCAAGTAGTGCACTACGTAGGGAATAGAGGGCCGTTATGGACAGACGCCATTGGCTACCGTCTGTAGCGTTGTTAATGTGTTAATCGTAGACGTTATTAATGTAACACCCACTACTTTAATGAATGCTTTCAGATAATAATACGTCTGTGGCTGTGTGCCGAGCATACAGTGTGTGTGTGTGTGTGTGTGTGTGTGTGTGTGTGTGTGTGTGTGTGTGTGTACAATGCTCACACTCACTAGCTCACCACAGCCCTGCTAATGTTGGTCTGCATCCAGCCTCGTGTTCAGACAGTGACTCACGTGTGACACAACCGTCTGCTCTCTCCTCAGCCCTCACTGTGATCGTCTGCTCTTCTCTCCTCTCCTCCTGTTGGATGAGACACTAGCTAGGTTCCTCCCTCACTGTGAATGTCTGCTCTTCTTCTCTCTCAACCCTCACTGTGAATGTCTGCTCTTCTCTCTCCTCAACCCTCACTGTGATGTCTGCTCTTCTCTCTCTCCTCAACCCTCACTCTGATGTCTGCTCTTCTCCCTCCTCAACCCTCACTGTGATGTCTGCTCTCTCTCTCTCTCCTCAACCCTCACTGTGATCGTCTGCTCTTCTCTCTCTCCTCAACCCTCACTGTGATTGTCTGCTAGGTCTCTCTCCTCAACCCTCACTGTGATCGTCTGCTCTTCTCTCTCTCCTCACTGTGATCGTCTGCTCTTCTCTCTCCTCAACCCTCACTGTGATTGTCTGCTCTTCTCTCTCCTCAACCCTCACTGTGATCGTCTGCTCTCTTGGATGAGACCCTCACTGTGATGTCTCTCTTCTCTCTCCTCAACCCTCACTGTGATTGTCTGCTCTTCTCTCTCTCCTCAACCCTCACTGTGATGTCTGCTCTAGCTCTCTCCCTCAAGCCCTCACTGTGATCGTCTGCTCTTCTCTCTCTCCTCAACCCTCACTGTGATGAGTCTGCTAGGTTCTCAGCTCCTCCTCAACCCTCACTGTGATCGTCTGCTCTTCTCTCTCCTCAACCCTCACTGTGATCGTCTGCTCTCTCTCTCTCCTCAACCCTCACTGTGATGTCTGCTCTTCTCTCTCTCCTCTGTCCCCCCTCACTGTGATCGTCTGCTCTTCTCTCTCCTCAACCCTCACTGTGATCTCTGCTCTTCTCTCTCTCCTCAACCCTCACTGTGATGTCTGCTCTTTCTCTCCTCAACCCTCACTGTGATGTCTGCTTCTCTCTCTCCTCAACCCTCACTGTGATGTCTGCTCTTCTCTCTCCTCAACCCTCACTGTGATCGTCTGCTCTTAGGTTCTCCTCAACCCTCACTGTGATGTCTGCTCTTCTCTCTCTCCTCAACCCTCACTGTGATGTCTGCTCTTCTCTCTCCTCAAACCTCACTCTTTATTTTTTATTTAACCTTAATTTAACTAGGCAAGCCAGTTAAGAACAAATTCTTATTTACAACGACTCTGCCCGCTAGGTTAACTACGCTAGGTTAACTACGCTAGGTTAACTAGACACGCTAGGTTAACTACGCTAGGTTAACTACGCTAGGTTAACACGCTAGGTTAACTACGCTAGGTTAACTACGCTAGGTTAACTACGCTAGGTTAACTACGCTAGGTTAACTACGCTAGGTTAACTACGCTAGGTTATGAAAGACCATATTTCTGTGATGTATTCATTTACTGTCTGTCATTATTGTCCCCTGTGTTTCAAATGTTGGATGAAAGGGGCGTGGTTGGATGAAAGGGGCGTGGTTGGATGAAAGGGGCGTGGTTGGATGATAATGTCTGTATTTTTGTTCTTTCCTCAGTTAAGAACCACCCGTTTGGCAGCGAGTTTGACAGTTCTTATGTAAGTATATTTTCTTATAATTTGGGCCCTAGTCTAAAGACCGAGTTTGTGTCGCAGTCTAGCAATCAGGACCGAACATGGACATCTGCAGACCGCCCACTGCATTCTGGGCCCTTAAAAACGGTGCACTACACGGCACTACATGGCCCTCCCCTCCCACTACACGGTCCCCCTCCCCTCCCACTACACGGTCCCCCTCCCCTCCCACTACACGGTCCCCCCTCCCACTACACGGTCCCCCCTCCCACTCCCACGGTCCCCCCCTCCTCCCACTACACGGTCCCCCCCCTCCACTACACGGATCCCCTCCCACCATGGTCCTCCCCTCCACTACACGGGTCCCCTCCCCTACACGGGCAGGTTCTCCACTACACGGTCCCCTACACTCCACCCCTTCCCACTACACGGTCCCCCTCCCACTACATGGTCCCCCTTCCCACTACACGGTCCCCCCTTTCCACTACACGGTCCCCCCCCTCCCACTACACTGGTCCCCCTCCCTCCCACTGACACGGTCCCCCCCCCTCCCACTCCACGGTCCCCTGTCCCACTGAGACACGGTAGGTTCCTCCACTCCACGGTGTCTGGACTGAGACACGGTCCCCCCTACACGGTCCCCCCACTGAGACACGGTCCCCCTCCCACTCACGGTCCCTGTTGGATTCCCACTACACGGTCCACCCCTTCCACTACGGTCCCCCCCTTCCCACTACACCCCCCCCCTCCCACTACACGGTCCCCTCCTCCAGCCCCACTGTCACCTGTCCCCCTCCCACTACACGGTCCCCCCCCCTTTCCACTACACGGTCCCCCTCCCCTCCCACTACACGGTCCCCCCCTCCACTACACGGTCCCCCCCCCTCCCACTACACGGTCCCCCTCCTCCACCCGGTCCCTGTCCCCTCCCACTACACGGTCCCCCTCCCCCCACTACACGGTCCCCCTCCTCCCACTACACGGTCCCCCCCCCCTCACGGTCCCTCCACTCACGGTCCCCCCTCCCCTGCTCTTCCACTCCCCCTCCCCCCTCCCACTACACGGCCTCCCACTACACAGTCCCCCTCCCACTACAAATCCCCTCCCACTCACCCTCCCACCCCTCCCCTCCCACACGGTCCCCCTCCCACTACACGGTCCCCCTCCCTCCCACTACACGGTCCCCCTCCCACTACACGGTCCCCCCCTACACGGTCCCCCCCCCCCTCCCACTACACGGTCCCCCCCCTCCCACTACACGGTCCCCCCCACTACACGGCCCCCCTTCCCCTGGTCCCCCTCCCACTACACGGTCCCAGGTCCCCACGGTCCCCCTCCCCTCCACTACACGGTCCCCCCCTCCCACTACACGGTCCCCTCCCCTCCCACTACACGGTCCCCTCCCCTCCCACTACACGGTCCCCCTCCCTCCCACTACACGGTCCCCCTCCCCTCCCACTACACGGTCCCCCTCACTGTGGTCCCCCTCCCACTACTGGTCCCCCCCCCCCTACACGGTCCCTCCCACTACACGGTCCCCCCCCTCCCCCTTCCACTGACTGGTCCCCCCCTCCCACTACACCTCCTCCCACTACACGGTCCCCCTCCCACTACACGGTCCCCCCCCCTCCCACTACACGGTCCCCTCCCACCACGGTCCCCCTCCCACTACACGGGTCTCCCCTCCCACTACACGGTCCCCCCCTCCCACTGCACGGTCTCCCCCTCCCCTCCCACTGATGTCTGGCCCCCCTACACGGTCCCCCTCCCACTACACGGTCCCCCCCTCCCACTACACGGTGTCCCCCCTCCCACTACACCCCTCCCACTACACGGTCCCCCCCTCCCACTACACGGTCCCCCCCTCCCACTACACGGTCCCCCCCTCCCACTCTGCGGTCCCCCCTCCCACTACACGGTCCCCCCCCTCCCACTACACGGTCCCCCCCTCCCACTCGGCCCCCCCTCACCCTCCCACTACACGGTCTCCCCCTCCCCTCCCACTACACGGTCCCCCCCCTTTCCACTACACGGTCCCCCCCTCCCACTACACGGTCCCCTCCCTCCCCTACACGGTCCCCCTCCCCTCCCACTACACGGTCCCCCTCCCCTCCCACTACACGGTCCCCCCCCTCCCACTACACGGTCCCCCCCCACTACACGGTCCCCCCTCCCCTCCCCACGGTCCCCCTCCCCTCCCACTACACGGTCCCCCTCCCCTACACTGTGTCCCCCCCTCCCACTACACGGTCCCCCCTCCTACACGGTCCCCCCCTCCCACTACACGGTCCCCCTCCCATTACACGGTCCCCCTCCCCCACGGTCCCCCTCCCACTACACGGTCCCTCCCTCCCACCCTCCCCCCCTCCCACTACACGGTCTCTCCCTCCCACTACACGGTCCCCCCCCCTCCACACGGTCCCCCTCCCACTACACGGTCCCGGTCCCCCTCCCACTACACGGTCCCCCCCCCACTACACGGTCTCCCACTACACGGTCCCCCCCCTCCCACTACACGGTCCCCCCCCCCTCCCACTACACGGTCCCCCTCCCCTCCACTACACGGTCCCCCTCCCCTCCCACTACACGGTCCCCCTCCCACTACACGGTCCCCCTCCCTCCCACTACACGGTCCCCCTCCCTCCCACTACACGGTCCCCCTCCCCTCCCACTACACGGTCCCCCCCTCCCCCCCCCCGGTCCCCCCCTCCCCACGGTCCCTCCCACTACACGGTCCCCCCCTCCCACTACACAGTCCCCCCCCCACTACACGGTCCCCCCCCTCCCACTACACGGTCCCCCCCCTCCCACTACACGGTCCCCCTCCCCTCCCACTACACGGTCCCCCCCCCTCCCACTACACGGTCCCTCCCTCCCCACGGTCCCCCCCCCTCCCTACACGGTCCCCCTCCCCTCCCACTACACGGTCCCCCCCTCCCACTACACGGTCCCCCCCCTCCCCCTCCCACTACACGGTCCCCCCCCCTCCCACTACACGGTCCCCCCCCCTCCCACTACACTCCCACTACACGGTCCCCCTCCCCTCCCACTACACGGTCCCCCCCCCCCCCGGTCCCACCCCTCCCCCCCCCCTCCCACTACACGGTCCCCCTCCCCTACACGGTCCCCCTCCCCTCCCACTACACGGTCCCCCTCCCCTCCCACTACACGGTCCCCCTCCCCTCCCACTACACGGTCCCCCTCCCCTCCCCTACACGGTCCCCCCTCCTCCCACGGTCCCCCTCCCCTCCCCCGGTCCCCTCCCCTCCACTACACGGTCCCCCCCTCCCCTCCCACCCGGTCCCCCCTCCCACTACACGGTCCCCTCCCCCCACCACGGTCCCCCCCCCTCCCACTACACGGTCCCCCTCCCCTCCCACTACACGGTCCCCCCTCCCACTCACGGTCCCCCTCCACTACACGGTCCCCCCCCTCCCACTACACGGTCCCCCCCCCTCCCACTACACGGTCCCCCTCCCCCCTCCCCCCACTACACGGTCCCCCCCCCTCCCACTACACGGTCCCCCTCCCCTCCCACCACGGTCCCCCTCCCCTCCTACACGGTCCCCCTCCCCCTCCCACTACACGGTCCCCCCTCCCACTACACCCCTCCCTCACTACACGGTCCCCCCCCCCTCCCACTACACGGTCCCCCCCTTTCCCACTACACGGTCCCCCCCCCCCTACACGGTCCCCCCCTCCACTACACGGTCCCCCTCCCCTCCCACTACACGGTCCCCCCCCTCCCACTACACGGTCCCCCTCCCCTCCCACTACACGGTCCCCCTCCCCTCCCACTACACGGTCCCCCTCCCCTCCCACTACACGGTCCCCCTCCCCTCCCACTACACGGTCCCCCTCCCCTCCCACTACACGGTCCCCCTCCCCTCCCACTACGGTCCCCCTCCCCTCCCACTACACGGTCCCCCCCCCACTACACGGTCCCCCTCCCCTCCACTACACGGTCCCCCCCCCTCCCACTACACGGTCCCCCTCCCCTCCCACCGGTCCCCCCCCTCCCACTACACGGTCCCCCCCCCTCCCACTACACGGTCCCCCTCCTCCCACTACACGGTCCCCCTCCCCTCCCACTACACGGTCCCCCCCCTCCCACTACACGGTCCCCCGGTCCCCCTCCCACTACACGGTCCCCCCCCTCCCCTACCACGGTCCCCCCCCTCCCACTACACGGTCCCCCCCCCTCCCACTACACGGTCCCCCTCCCACTACACGGTCCCCCTCCCCTCCCACTACACGGTCCCCCCCCCTCCCACTACACGGTCCCCCTCCCCTCCCACTACACGGTCCCCCCCCCCTCCTACTACGGTCCCCCCCCCTCCCACTACACGGTCCCCCTCCCCTCCCACTACGGTCCCCCCCCCTCCCCACTACGGTCCCCCTCCCCTCCCCCACGGTCCCCCTCCCCCCACTACGGTCCCCCTCCCCTCCCACTACACGGTCCCCCCCCTCCCACTCCCCGGTCCCCCCTCCCCCGGTCCCCCTCCCACTACACGGTCCCCTCCCCCCACTACACGGTCCCCCCCTCCCCTACACGGTCCCCCCCTCCCACTACACGGTCCCCCCCCCTCCCACTACACAGTCCCCCCTCCCACTACACGGCCCTCCCACTACACGGTCCCCTCCCCTCCCACTACACGGTCCCCCCCCCTCCCACTACACGGTCCCCCTCCCCTCCCACTACACGGTCCCCCTCCCCTCCCACTACACGGTCCCCCTCCCCTCCCACTACACGGTCCCCCTCCCCTCCTACACGGTCCCCCTCCCCTCCCACTACACGGTCCCCCTCCCCTCCCACTACGCGGTCCCCCCCTCCCACACGGTCCCCCCCCTCCCACTACACGGTCCCCCCCCCTCCCACTACACGGTCCCCCCCCCTCCCCTACACGGTCCCCCCCCCTCCCACTACACGGTCCCCCTCCCCTACACGGTCCCCCTCCCCTCCCACTACGGTCCCCCTCCCTCCTACACGGTCCCCCCCCTCCCACTACACGGTCCCCACGGTCCGCCCCTCCCACTACATGGTCCCCCCCTCCCACTACACGGTCCCCCTCCCTCCCACTACACGGTCCCCCCCCCTCCCACTACACGGTCCCCCTCCCCTCCCACTACACGGTCCCCCTCCCCCTCCCACTACACGGTCCCCCCCCTCCCACTACACGGTCCCCCTCCCCTCCCACTACACGGTCCCCCTCCCCTCCCACTACACGGTCCCCCTCCCCTCCCACTACACGGTCCCCCTCCCCTCCCACTACACGGTCCCCCTCCCCTCCCACTACACGTCCCCCTCCCCTCCCACTACACGGTCCCCCCTCCCACTACACGGTCCCCCTCCCACTACACGGTCCCCCCTCCCCTACACGGTCCCCCCTCCCACTACACGGTCCCTCCCCCACGGTCCCCTCCCACTACACGGTCCCCCTCCCCCCGGTCCCCCTCCCACTACACGGTCCCCCCCCCTCCCACTACACGGTCCCCCCCTACACGGTCCCCCTACACGGCCTCCCCTACCCTCCCCTCCCACTACACGGTCCCCCTCCCACTACACTGTCCCCCCCTCCCACTACACGGTCCCCCCCCTCCACTACACGGCCTCCCCCACGGTCCCCCCTTCCACTACCGGCCTCCCACTACACGGTCCCCCCCTCCACTACACGGCCTCCCAATACCTCCCCCCCTTCCACTACACGGCCTCCCACTACACGGTCCCCCTCCCACTACACGGTCCCCCCCCCCTCCCCTACACGGTCCCTCCTCCCACTACGGTCCCCCCTCCCCTACACCCTCCACTACATGGTCCCCCCCCTCCCACTACACACGGTCCCCCTCCCACTACACGGCCTCCCACTACATGGTCCCCCCCCACTACACGGCCCCCCCTCCCACTACGGTCGGCCTCCCCTACACGGTCCCCCCCCTCCCACTACACGCCCTCCCCCTCCCACCACGGCCTCCCATTACACGGTCCCCCTCCCACTACACGTCCCCCTCCCACTACACGGCCTCCCACTACATGGTCCCCCCTCCCACTACACGCCCTCCCCCTCCCACTACACGGCCTCCCATTACACGGTCCCCCCTCCCACTACACGGTCCCCCTCCAACTACATGGTCCCCCTCCCACTACACGCCCTCCCCCTCCCACTACACGGTCCCCCCTCCCACTACATGGTCCCCCCCCCCTCCCACTACACGGCGCGTCCCTCCCACTACACGGTCCCCCCTCCCACTACACGGTCCCCCCTCCCACTACACGGTCCCCCTCCCTCTACACGGTCCCCCCTCCCACTACACGGTCCCCCCTCCCACTACATGGCATCCCTCTACACGGTCCCCCCTCCCCTACACGGCCTCCCACTACACGGCCTCCCACTACACGGCCTCCCACTACACGGCCTCCCACTACACGGCGTCCCCCTTCCACTACACGGTCCCCCCCCTTCCACTCCACACGGTCCCCCCCTCCCACTACACGGCCTCCCTCTACACGGTCCCCCCTCCCACTACACGGTCCGGCCTCCCTCTACACGGTCCCCCTTCCACTACACGGTCCCCCCTTCCACTACACGGTCCCCCCCCCCACTACACGGTCCCCCCTTCCACTACACGGCGTCCCCCCCTCCCACTACACGGTCCCCCCTTCCACTACACGGTCCCCCCTCCACTACACGGTCCCCCCTTCCACTACACGGTCCCCCCTTCCACTACACGGTCCCCCCTTCCACTACACGGTCCCCCTTCCACTACACGGTCCCCCCTCCACTACACGGTCCCCCTCCCACTACACGGTCCCCCCTCCCACTACACGGTCCCCCTCCCACTACACGGCTCCCCCTCCCACTACACGGTCCCCCCTCCCACTACACGGTCCCCCTCCCACTACACGGCTCTCCCTCCCACTACATGCCGCGCCCACTGACATTGAGGCTGCTAGCTAGCTAGGACACTGCCACACACTGTCCTTCTCCCCTGCCTGCGGAGCACTGCTTTCCCCCCAGTTATTTTAACATTACGACGGGGGTAATCACTACCCGGTAGGGCCACGCAAGAGTCGGGCTGGCGACACTAGCTAGCGACTTCCCAACCCGTTAAAGAGTCGGGCTGGCGACACTAGCTAGCGACTTCCCAACCCGCACACAGCTCATATGTAAAGCTTATTAAAGATCAGTGATATTATCAAGAGCAGTGTCCTGTTTCCTTATTCCTTCATCTTGTTCAACTGTTACCAGGCACCTGCAAAAAAAAGATTGCTCAGGTGTGTGAGTGCCTCTTTTTTTTAAATCTTAATTTCCAACCCATAAAAGGAAACAGAACTGTGGGAAAGCAGTGCTCGGCTGGCTGGGGTCGAAGGACCCTGTGTTCCCGGTGTCCCCCTAGCCTAGCTCGTTAGCAGCCTCCTTCTGTGTTTTTTTTCCTTCTTTTTTTTCGGTGGTTGGCATCCAACGTTGGTGCATTAGCGCCACCTGCTGTGCTGGAGTGTGGGCCAGAGGGGGAGCTATAGTAGCCTCAATGGCAGTGGCCAACAGCGTTTTAATAAGTGAGGCTTAGTGGGGTGCGTCGTGTAGTAACTGCGTTCTGCGGAGAGACATTATCGATTAGGTTTTGGCGTTGGCGGGGAAGAAGACGTCTCTTCCACCGGCCACGTTGGCAGGTGGGTCAGGACTTCACAGTGCAAACAATAGAAATAGTCAAATATGTCATTTTATTGGTAAATAAAGCTGCAGAAGCACTCGGGTCAAATTGACTTGAAAATTAAAGTCTTACTTAAAAGTCAGACTTTTTTGTTCTCGTATTTTTTTGTCTGTTTTTACATTTTTGTTTTGTTCACACGCTTAGGTTGTTTTTTTTTTTCCTTCTACGTTTTGAGTTTCAAGACAAGGTGACGGCGGCTGCTCGTCAGACTCTCTGTCTCCCTGGCAACAAACATAACACGAGGTTACCGCGGTAACCTCCCACCCTTTAAAAAGGGTCCGGTTACATCATATTTTAGTAAAGGCACAAAATATTTCATGAAATTAAGCAACACTCTGATTAGTTATATATATATATATATATATATACAGTGCCTTGCGAAAGTATTCGGCCCCCTTGAACTTTGCGACCTTTTGCCACATTTCAGGCTTCAAACATAAAGATATAAAACTGTATTTTTTTGTGAAGAATCAACAACAAGTGGGACACAATCATGAAGTGGAACGACATTTATTGGATATTTCAAACTTTTTTAACAAATCAAAAACGGAAAAATTGGGCGTGCAAAATTATTCAGCCCCTTTACTTTCAGTGCAGCAAACTCTCTCCAGAAGTTCAGTGAGGATCTCTGAATGATCCAATGTTGACCTAAATGACTAATGATGATAAATACAATCCACCTGTGTGTAATCAAGTCTCCGTATCAATGCACCTGCACTGTGATAGTCTCAGAGGTCCGTTAAAAGCGCAGAGAGCATCATGAAGAACAAGGAACACACCAGGCAGGTCCGAGATACTGTTGTGAAGAAGTTTAAAGCCGGATTTTGATACAAAAAGATTTCCCAAGCTTTAAACATCCCAAGGAGCACTGTGCAAGCGATAATATTGAAATGGAAGGAGTATCAGACCACTGCAAATCTACCAAGACCTGGCCGTCCCTCTAAACTTTCAGCTCATACAAGGAGAAGACTGATCAGAGATGCAGCCAAGAGGCCCATGATCACTCTGGATGAACTGCAGAGATCTACAGCTGAGGTTGGAGACTCTGTCCATAGGACAACAATCAGTCGTATATTGCACAAATCTGGCCTTTATGGAAGAGTGGCAAGAAGAAAGCCATTTCTTAAAGTTATCCATAAAAAGTGTTGTTTAAAGTTTGCCACAAGCCACCTGGGAGACACACCAAACATGTGGAAGAAGGTGCTCTGGTCAGATGAAACCAAAATTGAACTTTTTGGCAACAATGCAAAACGTTATGTTTGGCGTAAAAGCAACACAGCTCATCACCCTGAACACACCATCCCCACTGTCAAACATGGTGGTGGTGGCAGCATCATGGTTTGGGCCTGCTTTTCTTCAGCAGGGACAGGGAAGATGGTTAAAATTGATGGGAAGATGGATTGAGCCAAATACAGGACCATTCTGGAAGAAAACCTGATGGAGTCTGCAAAAGACCTGAGACTGGGACGGAGATTTGTCTTCCAACAAGACAATGATCCAAAACATAAAGCAAAATCTACAATGGAATGGTTCAAAAATAAACATATCCAGGTGTTAGAATGGCCAAGTCAAAGTCCAGACCTGAATCCAATCGAGAATCTGTGGAAAGAACTGAAAACTGCTGTTCACAAATGCTCTCCATCCAACCTCACTGAGCTCAAGCTGTTTTGCAAGGAGGAATGGGAAAAAATGTCAGTCTCTCGATGTGCAAAACTGATAGAGACATACCCCAAGCGTCTTACAGCTGTAATCGCAGCAAAAGGTGGCGCTACAAAGTATTAACTTAAGGGGGCTGAATAATTTTGCACGCCCAATTTTTCAGTTTTTGATTTGTTAAAAAAGTTTGAAATATCCAATAAATGTCGTTCCACTTCATGATTGTGTCCCACTTGTTGTTGATTCTTCACAAAAAAATACAGTTTTATATCTTTATGTTTGAAGCCTGAAATGTGGCAAAAGGTCGCAAAGTTCAAGGGGGCCGAATACTTTCGCAAGGCACTGTATATATATATTTTTAATGAACTTTAAAGCTTACCTGGGTTTTTTTTTGTGTAATTTTGGCGGAAAATCTGAGTTGCTGGTAGATATATATTTAAATGAATAAATAGATGTTTTAGCTCTACATGTTGTATTGACAGACATCTGTTATACTGAAACTAAAATATTGACTTGATCTTTTCTGGATTTCAGGACAAGACGGAGAAGGACACCATTCTGAAACTCCTCCTCAACCTTCACGACCACCTGGCTCATATTGCTGGTACGTTTTAAGAACTTTTCGGTAGCTAGAAGAGGACTGGCCTCCTCTCAGAGCCCGGTTCCTCTCTCTTGGTTTATAATCTCCACCTGGTACAGCTAGAAGAGGACTGGCCTCCTCTCAGAGCCCGGTTCCTCTCTAGGTTTATAATCTCCACCTGGTACAGCCAGAAGAGGACTGGCCTCCTCTCAGAGCCCGGTTCCTCTCTAGGTTTCTTCCTAGGTTCTGGCCTTTCTAGGGAGTTTTTCCTAGCCACTGTGCTTCTACACCTGCATTGCTTGCTGTTTGGGGGTTTTAGGCTGGGTTTCTGTACAGCACTTTGAGACATCAGCTGATGTATAAATGGCTTTATAAATACATTTGATTGAGACTCTTCCATCCTACAGCCTTGGCTGTGTGCTCTGCTTAATTAGCTAGAATGTGTTGTTTTCACCTCCGACCTCCGACCTCAGGGTGTATACGCGGTGTTCAAAACGCTTTCCATGACCGGCCGACCAGGTCAAAGTGATCCCTTATTAAATCCACTTCAATCTGTTCTAGATGAAAGGGAGGAGACGGGTTAAAAAAGGATCTTTAGGCTTTGAGACAGTTGAGACATGGATTGTGAATAGGCCCCCGGTTTGTGTCAAGAACTGCAACGCTGCTGGGCTTTTCCAAGCTCAACCGTTTTCCCCGTGTGTATCAAGAATGATCCACCACCCAAAGGACATCCTGCCAACTCGACACAAATGTTTTATTTTATCTTTGTTAACTGGTCTAGGAACAGTGGGTTAACTGGTCTAGGAACAGTGGGTTAACTGGTCTAGGAACAGTGGGTTAACTGGTCTAGGAACAGTGGGTTAACTGGCCTAGGAACAGTGGGTTAACTGGCCTAGGAACAGTGGGTTAACTGGCCTAGGAACAGTGGGTTAACTGGCCTAGGAACAGTGGGTTAACTGGCCTAGGAACAGTGGGTTAACTGGCCCAGGAACAGTGGGTTAACTGGCCCAGGAACAGTGGGTTAACTGGCCCAGGAACAGTGGGTTAACTGGCCCAGGAACAGTGGGTTAACTGGCCCAGGAACAGTGGGTTAACTGGCCCAGGAACAGTGGGTTAACTGGCCCAGGAACAGTGGGTTAACTGGCCCAGGAACAGTGGGTTAACTGGCCCAGGAACAGTGGGTTAACTGGCCCAGGAACAGTGGGTTAACTGGCCCAGGAACAGTGGGTTAACTGGCCCAGGAACAGTGGGTTAACTGGCCCAGGAACAGTGGGTTAACTGGCCCAGGAACAGTGGGTTAACTGGCCCAGGAACAGTGGGTTAACTGGCCCAGGAACAGTGGGTTAACTGGCCCAGGAACAGTGGGTTAACTGGCCCAGGAACAGTGGGTTAACTGGCCCAGGAACAGTGGGTTAACTGGCCCAGGAACAGTGGGTTAACTGGCCCAGGAACAGTGGGTTAACTGGTCTAGGAACACTGGGTTAACTGGTCTAGGAACAGTGGGTTCAGGGGACAGAACCACAGATTTTTTTTACCTTGTCAGCTCGGGGATTCGATCTAGCAACCTTTAAGTTACTAGTCCAACGCTCTAACCGCTAGGCTACCTGCCTCTAACCACTAGGCTACCTGTCTCTAACCACTAGGCTACCTGTCTCTAACCACTAGGCCACCTGCCTCTAACCACTAGTCCAACGCTCTAACCACTAGGCTACCTACCTCTAACCACTAGGCCACCTGCCTCTAACCACTAGTCCAACGCTCTAACCACTAGGCTACCTGCCTCTAACCGCTAGGCTACCTGCCTCTAACCGCTAGGCTACCTGCCTCTAACCGCTAGGCTACCCTGCCTCTAACCGCTAGGCTACCCTGCCTCTAACCGCTAGGCCGCCTGCCTCTAACCGCTAGGCTAGGCCGCCTGCCTCTAACCGCTAGGCCGCCCTGCCTCTAACCGCTAGGCCGCCTGCCTCTAACCGCTAGGCCGCCTGCCTCTAACCTCTAGGCCGCCTGCCTCTAACCTCTAGGCCGCCTGCCTCTAACCGCTAGGCTACCTGCCGCCTCAAGAAGCAAATATGAGAATCATTGGAGTCAACATGGGCCAGCATCCCTGTGGAACGCTTTCAATACCTTGTAGAGTCCCTGACGAATTGAGGCTGTTCTGAGGGAAAAGGGGGTGGGGTTTAACTCCATATTAGGAAGGTGTTCTTAATGTTTGGTCCACTCAGTGGGTGTTGTCTGATGACAAACACCTTTTTTTAGCTGTAATGACATGAACTGCTCAAGGATAGTTTGAAATCTTACCTCAGGGGATTACTGTTGAAATGAGGTGTCTGCCTGCCTGCCTGTCTGCCTGTCTGTCTCCTCCCGCCCGCCTGTCTGTCTCCTCCCGCCCGCCTGTCTGTCTCCTCCCGCCCGCCTGTCTGTCTCCTCCCGCCCGCCTGTCTGTCTCCTCCCGCCCGCCTGTCTGTCTCCTCCCGCCCGCCTGTCTGTCTCCTCCCGCCCGCCTGTCTGTCTCCTCCCGCCCGCCTGTCTGTCTCCTCCCGCCCGCCCGCCTGTCTGTCTCCTCCCGCCCGCCTGTCTGTCTCCTCCCGCCCGCCAGCCTGCCTGTCTCCTCCCGCCCGCCCGCCTGTCTGTCTCCTCCCGCCCGCCCGCCTGTCTGTCTCCTCCCGCCCGCCCGCCTGTCTGTCTCTCCCGCCCGCCCGCCTGTCTGTCTCCTCCCGCCCGCCCGCCTGTCTGTCTCCTCCCGCCCGCCCGCCTGTCTGTCTCCTCCCCCCCCGTCTGTCTGTCTCCTCCCCCCCCGCCTGTCTGTCTCCTCCCCCCCGTCTGTCTGTCTCCTCCCCCCGTCTGTCTGTCTCCTCCCCCCGTCTGTCTGTCTCCCCCCGTCTGTCTGTCTCCCCCCCCCGTCTGTCTGTCTCTCTCCTCCCCCCGTCTGTCTGTCTCCTCCCCCCCGTCTGTCTGTCTCCTCCCGCCCGCCTGTCTGTCTCCTCCCGCCCGCCTGTCTGTCTCCTCCCGCCCGTCTCCCCCTGTCTGTCTCCCCCCCTGTCTGTCTGTCTCCCCCCCACTGTCTGTCTGTCTCCTCCCCCCGTCTGTCTGTCTGTCTCCCCCCGTCTGTCTGTCTGTCTCCTCCCCCCGTCTGTCTGTCTGTCTCCTCCCCCCGTCTGTCTGTCTGTCTCCTCCCCCCGTCTGTCTGTCTGTCTCCTCCCCCCCCGTCTGTCTGTCTCCGCCCCCCGTCTGTCTGTCTCCTCCCTTCTAATAATAAGTGGTTTATCTGCAGCTCACGTTAATGTTGTCCCCATCAGGCCAACATGACTGTACCGCCCCGGAGCAGCAGCAGGCCAACAGGAGCCTGTCTCTGAAGGAAGCCTCTGACTATCTCCTGCAGCAGAGTGAACAGTATCGTCACTGGGTTCTCCTCGCTCTGGAGTGGATCATACGGACTGGGGAGGACGTTGGCATTCGGTAAACATGGTCTCTCTTCTAAGATTCTCTGAAGAGGAGAGCATATCGGGTCGTGGTCATTAGGACACACGACAGGAAACAGGCATTTCATATTGGACACGTGGTCCCTCCCTGTTTGGGTGGTCCCTCCCTGATTGTCTGTGTTCTTGTGTTTGGTGCCTAACCCTGTTATCAACCCCTATGATGTATTCTCATACTAATGGAACCTCTCCTCTCCCTCCCCCTTCCTTTCGCTCCCCTCCTCTCTCTCTTCTCCCCTTCCTCTCCTCTCTCTCCCTCCTCTCTTCTCTCCCCTTCCTCTCTTCTCTCTCCCTCCTCTCTCCCTCCTCTCTTCTCTCTCCCTCTTCTCTTCTCTCTCTTCTCTCTCCCTCCTCTCTTCTCTCTCCCTCCTCCTCCTCTCTTCTCTCCCCCTCTCTTCTCTCCCCTTCTCTCTCTCCCTCCTCTCTCTCTTCTCCCCTTCCTCTCCTCTCTCTCCCTCCTCTCTTCTCTCCCTTCCTCTCTTCTCTCTCCATCCTCTCTCCTCTCTCCCTCCTCTCTCTCTCTCCCTCTCTCTCTCTCTCCCTCCTCTCTCTCTCTCCCTCCTCTCTTCTCTCTCCCTCCTCTCTTCTCTCTCCCTCCTCTCTTCTCTCTCTTCTCTCTCCCTCCTCCTCCTCTCTTCTCCCCTCCTCCTCTCTTCTCCCCCTCTCTTCTCTCTCCCCCTCTCTTCTCTCCCCCTCTCTTCTCTCCCCCCTCTCTTCTCTCCCCCTCTCTCTCTCCCTCCCTCTCTCTTCTCTCTCTCCCTCCTCTCTCTTCTCTCTCTCTCTCTCCCCTCTCTCTCTCTCTCCCTCCTCTCTCTCTCTCTCTCCCTCCTCTCTCTTCTCTCCCTCCCTCCCTCTCTTTTCTCTCTCTCCCTCCTCTCTTTTCTCTCTCTCCCTCCTCTCTTTTCTCTCTCTCCCTCCCTCTCTTTCTCTCTCTCCCTCCTCTCTTTTCTCTCTCCCTCCTCTCTCTCTCTCTCTCTCTCTCTTCTCTTCTCTCCCCCTCCTCCTCCTCTCTTCTCTCCCCCTTCTCTCTCTCCCTCCTCTCTTTTCTCTCTCTCCCTCCCTCTTTTTCTCTCCTCTCTTCTCCCTCTCTCTCTCTCCCTCCTCTCTTTTCTCTCTCCTCTCTTCTCTCTCCCTCCTCCTCCTCTCTTCTCTCCCCCTTCTCTCTCTCCCTCCTCTCTCCCTCTCCTCCTCCTCTCCCAGGCTGATCGGGGATAACCCAGAGGAGGCAGTAGCGGAGGTGAGTGAGGTGACTCGTCTGGAGTCGACCCACCCCAAGATGTCCTTCTCCTGCCGCTTCAGAAGAGCCTTCTTTACAGTCATCCACAGGGTGCTGCTCATCCTAACAGGTTAGACATGTCTTCTCTCCTCCTCTTTACAGTCATCCACAGGGTGCTGCTCATCCTAACAGGCCTCCTCCTCTTTACAGTCATCCACAGGGTGCTGCTCATCCTAACAGGCCTCCTCCTCTTTACAGTCATCCACAGGGTGCTGCTCATCCTAACAGGCCTCCTCTTTACAGTCATCCACAGGGTGCTGCTCATCCTAACAGGCTTCTCTCCTCTTTACAGTCATCCACAGGGTGCTGCTCATCCTAACAAGTCTCCTGTGTGAGGTGTATTATACAATATGAAGTATCTAATCTAACCTTCTCTCTCTCTAGTGATTGGTCTGGTGTGAGGTGTATTCTACTATATGAAGTATCTAATCTAACCTTCTCTCTCTCTCTAGTGATTGGTCTGGTGTGGGGTGTATTCTACTATATGAAGTATCTAATCCCCTTCTCTCTCTCTCTCTCTCTCTCTCTCTCTCTCTCTCTCTAGTGATTGGTCTGGTGTGGGGTATATTCTACTATATGAAGTATCTAATCTAACCTCTCTCTCTCTAGTGATTGGTCTGGTGTGGGGTGTATTCTACTATATGAAGTATCTAATCTAACCTTCTCTCTCTCTCTCTCTCTCTCTCTCTAGTGATTGGTGTGGGGTGTATTCTACTGAAGTATCTAATCTAACCTTCTCTCTCTCTCTAGTGATTGGTCTGGTGTGTATTCTACTCGTATCTAATCTAACCTTCTCTCTCTCTCTAGTGATTGGTCTGGTGTGGGGTGTATTCTACTATATGAAGTATCTAATCTAACCTTCTCTCTCTCTAGTGATTGGTCTGGTGTGTATTCTACTATATGAAGTATCTAATCTAACCTTCTCTCTCTCTCTAGTGATTGGTCTGGTGTGTATTCTACTATATGAAGTATCTAATCTAACCTTCTCTCTCTCTAGTGATTGGTCTGGTGTGAGGTGTATTCTACTCTATGAAGTAACTAATCTCCCTCTTCTCTCTCTCTCTAGTGATTGGTCTGGTGTGTATTCTACTATATGAAGTATCTAATCTAACCTCTCTCTCTCTCTCTCTCTCTAGTGATTGGTCTGGTGTGGGGTGTATTCTACTATATGAAGTATCTAATCTAACCTCTCTCTCTCTCTCTCTCTAGTGATTGGTCTGGTGTGTATTCTCTATATGAAGTATCTAATCTAACCTTCTCTCTCTCTCTCTCTCTCTAGTGATTGGTCTGGTGTGTATTCTACTATATGAAGTAACTAATCTAACCTTCTCTCTCTCTCTCTCTAGTGATTGGTCTGGTGTGTATTCTACTATATGAAGTATCTAATCTAACCTCTTCTCTCTCTCTCTCTCTAGTGATTGGTCTGGTGTGAGGTGTATTCTACTATATGAAGTATCTAATCTCTCTTCTCTCTCTCTCTCTCTAGTGATTGGTCTGGTGTGAGGTGTATTCTACTATATGAAGTATCTAATCTAACCTTCTCTCTCTCTAGTGATTGGTCTGGTGTGGGGTGTATTCTACTATATGAAGTATCTAATCTAACCTCTCTCTCTCTCTAGTGATTGGTCTGGTGTGGGGTGTATTCTACTATATGAAGTATCTAATCTAACCTTCTCTCTCTCTAGTGATTGGTCTGGTGTGGGGTGTATTCTACTATATGAAGTATCTAATCTAACCTTCTCTCTCTCTCTCTCTCTAGTGATTGGTCTGGTGTGGGGTGTATTCTACTATATGAAGTATCTAATCTAACCTTCTCTCTCTCTAGTGATTGGTCTGGTGTGAGGTGTATTCTACTATATGAAGTATCTAATCTAACCTCTCTCTCTCTCTAGTGATTGGTCTGGTGTGTATTCTACTATATGAAGTATCTAATCTAACCTTCTCTCTCTCTCTAGTGATTGGTCTGGTGTGGGGTGTATTCTACTATATGAAGTATCTAATCTAACCTTCTCTCTCTCTAGTGATTGGTCTGGTGTGTATTCTACTATATGAAGTATCTAATCTAACCTTCTCTCTCTCTCTAGTGATTGGTCTGGTGTGTATTCTACTATATGAAGTATCTAATCTAACCTTCTCTCTCTCTAGTGATTGGTCTGGTGTGAGGTGTATTCTACTATATGAAGTATCTAATCTAACCTTCTCTCTCTCTCTAGTGATTGGTCTGGTGTGAGGTGTATTCTACTATATGAAGTATCTAATCTAACCTTCTCTCTCTCTCTAGTGATTGGTCTGGTGTGTATTCTACTATATGAAGTATCTAATCTAACCTTCTCTCTCTCTAGTGATTGGTCTGGTGTGGGGTGTATTCTACTATATGAAGTATCTAATCTAACCTTCTCTCTCTCTCTAGTGATTGGTCTGGTGTGAGGTGTATTCTACTATATGAAGTATCTAATCTAACCTCTCTCTCTCTAGTGATTGGTCTGGTGTGAGGTATATTCTACTTTAACTAGTCATCCTCTAGTGATTGGTCTGGTGTGTATTCTGCTCAGTATCTAACTAACCTTCTCTCTCTCTCTAGTGATTGGTCTGGTGTGTATTCTACTATATGAAGTATCTAATCTAACCTCTCTCTCTCTCTCTCTAGTGATTGGTCTGGTGTGAGGTATATTCTACTCTATGAAGTAACTAATCTAACCTTCTCTCTCTCTAGTGATTGGTCTGGTGTGTATTCTACTATATGAAGTATCTAATCTAACCTCTGTCTCTCTAGTGATTGGTCTGGTGTGGGGTGTATTCTACTATATGAAGTATCTAATCTAACCTCTCTCTCTCTCTAGTGATTGGTCTGGTGTGTATTCTACTATATGAAGTATCTAATCTAACCTCTCTCTCTAGTGATTGGTCTGGTGTGTATTCTACTATATGAAGTATCTAATCTAACCTCTCTCTCTCTCTAGTGATTGGTCTGGTGTGGGGTGTATTCTACTATATGAAGTATCGTTGGAGGAGAGAGGAAGAGGAGACCAGGCAGATGTATGACATGGTGGAGAGAATCATAGGTGTTCTGAGGATCCACAACGCGTCGTGTCAGGAGAACAATGACCTCCAGCCCTACCTGCCCATCCCTCACGTCAGAGACTCCCTGGTTCAGCCCCAGGACAGGTGAGTACTAACCTCCTACCTGCCCATTCCTCACGTCAGAGACTCCCTGGTCCAACCCCAGGACAGGTGAGTACTAACCTCCTACCTGCCCATCCCTCACGTCAGAGACTCCCTGGTCCAACCCCAGGTCAGTTCCAGTACCAGGGCCATATAAAATCTGCGTTGTGGAGAAGTTGGATGGAATCAATGAATCCAGACATTAAAATGGAATTCAACAATATTCAAAAATCTATTGAACTTTAGTAGGGAATCAACTAAATGTATTGAACTCAGTAGGGAATCAACTAAATCTATTGAACTTTAGTAGGGAATCAACTAAATGTATCGAACTCGGTAGGGAATCAACTAAATGTATCGATCTCAGTTGGGAATCAACTAAATGTAGGGAATCAACTGAATCTATTGAACTTTAGTAGGGAATCAACTAAATGTATCGATCTCGGTAGGGAATCAACTAAATGTATCGATCTCAGTTGGGAATCAACTAAATGTAGGGAATCAACTGAATCTATTGAACTTTAGTAGGGAATCAACTAAATGTATCGATCTCGGTAGGGAATCAACTAAATGTAGGGAATCAACTAAATGTATAGATCTCAGTTGGGAATCAACTAAATGTATCGAACTCGGTAGAAAATGCATACATTTGCCCAAGTTTACCATAAGACATGAACAAAATGCATCAATGAGTACATTTATGTGCACACTAATAATTCAATATTAAACTGATTTTTACGGCAGTAGACCGAGTGTGGCAACAGTGATGTAAACACCGAACTCTGCTCATCGTAATCGGCGTAGGATAAGATTTGATCTTATCTGTACCGGGTAAGCCTACACCGATTTTATAAAATAACTACCGGTTTTCTGAGCAATCTTTCAAAGGATTTAGGACGTTTTAATCTGCTTTCCAGCGGTTTATTTGATCTGTGTCAGCAGCGGTACAACGACAAGCCTCTCTTATGAGTGGAGTGAGTTAAGGATCATCTGAACGCGTGGGTTTCACAGACCGACTTTGTATGTCCGAACTCCGATAGTCTTCATCCGAAAAAATAACACGGTCGCTGCGGTAGAACGACGATTCTGATTGGTTTCCACGTTTATTTTGAAGTTCCTATCAGGAAGCCTGATTTTCAGACGTGTCCGTGGAAACGGGATTATTAGGGGAAATCGTCCTTCTCGCAAAGCATGGTAAACCTTTTCAAACTATTATATTAACCTGACTATGCACAATAATAGTATTGTGTGTATTTGGAGGCAACGGCACAGGAATGCCCCTGTCTGTGTGCGCGTTTGTCTACTACTAAGTGTAGCCGTTAGCGATGATGCTAATAATGACAACAGTTTTCTGGTAGATGGAAAGGCTTTCCCCCTAAAAAAAAACCTTCTCAATTAAAATGTTTAACTACAAAGTAGCCTCTTACCTTTCTGGCAGAATGACATCATCATTTATTAGCGTCGGTCCAGTGGCCATTTTGTTTTTGCAAACTCTGCCATGACATGAGCTCTACAGAAACATCGCTGACCAAACGATGTTCTCTGGATGGTTCACAGGTGAGTTAAAGGGTAACTACACCAAAATAATCTACATTTTGCAGACTTCAAAAATGGACTCCTGGTATGATTTTTTTTTTTAAGCACTGTTTTGGACTTAACATCCAATATTGTTGTTTTTCTGTAAATAAAAAAAGTGTGATCTTAGACCACTGGGGAAAACCTGGAAAATCTAAATGGAGTAAATGGAATTTGGGGAAAGAAACAAAAATGGGAATCGGGCAAAAAGTTTCCAGGTTTTATACAGTATAGAACTGTCACCACACTTCATTCTTTCTGTTGATTAGCTAAGGGAATGGACATGGCTTCCTGAAGCCTCTAAACTGTATGGACCTCATGGTCTTTATTAAGAAACCGTGGGTCATTTAAACTGTATGGATCTCATGGTCTTTATTAAGAAACCGTGGGTCATATAAACTGTATGGACCTCATGGTCTTTATTAAGAAACCGTGGGTCATATAAACTGTATGGATCTCGTGGTCTTTAAGAAGAAACCGTGGGTCATTTAAACTGTATGGATCTCATGGTCTTTAAGAAGAAACCGTGGGTCATTTAAACTGTATGGATCTCATGGTCTTTATTAAGAAACCGTGGGTCATATAAACTGTATGGACCTCATGGTCTTTATTAAGAAACCGTGGGTCATTTAAACTGTATGGATCTCATGGACTTTATTAAGAAACCGTGGGTCATTTAAACTGTATGGATCTCATGGTCTTTATTAAGAAACCGTTGGTCATATAAACTGTATGGATCTCATGGTCTTTATTAAGAAACCGTTGGTCATTTAAACTGTATGGACCTCATGGTCTTTATTAAGAAACCGTGGGTCATATAAACTGTATGGATCTCATGGTCTTTATTAAGAAACGTGGGTCATTTAAACTGTATGGATCTCATGGTAAGAAACCGTGGGTCATTTAAACTGTATGGATCTCATGGTCTTTATTAAGAAACCGTGGGTCATTTAAACTGTATGGATCTCATGGTCTTTATTAAGAAACCGTGGGTCATTTAAACTGTATGGATCTCATGGTCTTTATTAAGAAACCGTGGGTCATTTAAACTGTATGGATCTCATGGTCTTTATTAAGAAACCGTGGGTCATTTAAACTGTATGGATCTCAGTCTTTATTAAGAAACCGTGGGTCATTTAAACTGTATGGATCTCATGGTCTTTAAGAAGAAACCGTGGGTCATTAAACTGTATGGACCTCATGGTCTTTAAGAAGAAACCGTGGGTCATATAAACTGTATGGATCTCATGGTCTTTAAGAAGAAACCGTGGGTCATTTAAACTGTATGGACCTCATGGTCTTTATTAAGAAACCGTGGGTCATATAAACTGTATGGACCTCATGGTCTTTATTAAGAAACCGTGGGTCATATAAACTGTATGGATCTCATGGTCTTTATTAAGAAACCGTGGGTCATTTAAACTGTATGGATCTCATGGTCTTTATTAAGAAACCGTGGGTCATATAAACTGTATGGATCTCATGGTCTTTATTAAGAAACCGTGGGTCATATAAACTGTATGGATCTCATGGTCTTTATTAAGAAACCGTGGGTCATATAAACTGTATGGATCTCATGGTCTTTATTAAGAAACCGTGGGTCATATAAACTGTATGGATCTCATGGTCTTTATTAAGAAACCGTGGGTCATATAAACTGTATGGATCTCATGGTCTTTAAGAAGAAACCGTGGGTCATTAAACTGTATGGACCTCATGGACTTTATTAAGAAAATGGATCTCATGGGCTTTATTAAGAAACCGTTGGTCATTTAAACTGTATGGATCTCATGGACTTTATTAAGAAACCGTGGGTCATATAAACTGTATGGATCTCATGGACTTTATTAAGAAACCGTGGGTCATATAAACTGTATGGATCTCATGGTCTTTATTAAGAAACCGTGGGTCATTTAAACTGTATGGACCTCATGGTCTTTATTAAGAAACCGTGGGTCATATAAACTGTATGGACCTCATGGTCTTTATTAAGAAACCGTGGGTCATATAAACTGTATGGATCTCATGGTCTTTAAGAAGAAACCGTGGGTCATATAAACTGTATGGACCTCATGGACTTTATTAAGAAACCGTGGGTCATTTAAACTGTATGGACCTCATGGACTTTATTAAGAAACCGTGGGTCATATAAACTGTATGGACCTCATGGTCTTTATTAAGAAACCGTGGGTCATATAAACTGTATGGATCTCATGGTCTTTATTAAGAAACCGTGGGTCATTTAAACTGTATGGATCTCATGGTCTTTAAGAAGAAACCGTGGGTCATTTAAACTGTATGGATCTCATGGTCTTTATTAAGAAACCGTGGGTCATATAAACTGTATGGATCTCATGGTCTTTATTAAGAAACTGTGGGTCATATAAACTGTATGGATCTCATGGTCTTTATTAAGAAACCTGTATGGACCTCATGGACTTTTAAGAAACCGTGGGTCATATAAACTGTATGGATCTCATGGTCTTTATTAAGAAAATGGACTCATGGACTTTTAAGAAACCGTTGGTCATATAAACTGTATGGATCTCATGGACTTTATTAAGAAACCGTGGGTCATATAAACTGTATGGATCTCATGGTCTTTAAGAAGAAACTGTGGGTCATTTAAACTGTATGGATCTCATGGTCTTTAAGAAGCTGTGGTCATTTAAACTGTATGGATCTCATGGTCTTTAAGAAGCTGTGGTCATTTAAACTGTATGGATCTCATGGTCTTTATTAAGAAACCGTGGTCATATAAACTGTATGGATCTCATGGACTTTATTAAGAAACCGTGGGTCATTTAAACTGTATGGATCTCATGGACTTTATTAAGAAACCGTGGGTCATATAAACTGTATGGATCTCATGGTCTTTATTAAGAAACCGTGGGTCATTTAAACTGTATGGACCTCATGGTCTTTATTAAGAAACCGTGGGTCATATAAACTGTATGGATCTCATGGTCTTTATTAAGAAACCGTGGGTCATATAAACTGTATGGATCTCATGGTCTTTATTAAGAAACCGTGGGTCATATAAACTGTATGGATCTCATGGACTTTATTAAGAAACCGTGGGTCATTTAAACTGTATGGATCTCATGGTCTTTATTAAGAAACCGTGGGTCATTTAAACTGTATGGATCTCATGGTCTTTATTAAGAAACCGTTGGTCATATAAACTGTATGGATCTCATGGTCTTTAAGAAGAAACCGTGGTCATATAAACTGTATGGATCTCATGGTCTTTATTAAGAAACCGTGGGTCATATAAACTGTATGGACCTCATGGTCTTTATTAAGAAACCGTGGGTCATTTAAACTGTATGGACCTCATGGTCTTTATTAAGAAACCGTGGGTCATATAAACTGTATGGACCTCATGGTCTTTATTAAGAAACCGTGGGTCATATAAACTGTATGGATCTCATGGGCTTTAAGAAGCTGTGGTCATATAAACTGTATGGATCTCATGGGCTTTAAGAAGCTGTGGTCATATAAACTGTATGGATCTCATGGACTTTATTAAGAAACCGTGGGTCATATAAACTGTATGGATCTCATGGTCTTTAAGAAGAAACCGTGGGTCATAAACTGTATGGATCTCATGGACTTTAAGAAGAAACCGTGGGTCATTTAAACTGTATGGATCTCATGGACTTTATTAAGAAACCGTGGGTCATATAAACTGTATGGATCTCATGGTCTTTATTAAGAAACCGTGGGTCATATAAACTGTATGGATCTCATGGACTTTATTAAGAAACCGTGGGTCATTTAAACTGTATGGATCTCATGGACTTTAAGAAGAAACCTGGGTCATTTAAACTGTATGGATCTCATGGTCTTTATTAAGAAACCGTGGGTCATATAAACTGTATGGATCTCATGGTCTTTTTAAGAAACTGTGGTCATATAAACTGTATGGATCTCATGGTCTTTATTAAGAAACCGTGGGTCATGGACCTGTATGGATCTCATGGTCTTTATTAAGAAACTGTGGGTCATATAAACTGTATGGATCTCATGGTCTTTAAGAAGCTGTGGTCATTTAAACTGTATGGATCTCATGGTCTTTATTAAGAAACCGTGGGTCATATAAACTGTATGGATCTCATGGTCTTTATTAAGAAACTGTGGGTCATATAAACTGTATGGATCTCATGGTCTTTAAGAAGCTGTGGTCATATAAACTGTATGGATCTCATGGTCTTTAAGAAGCTGTGGTCATTTAAACTGTATGGATCTCATGGTCTTTAAGAAGCTGTGGTCATTTAAACTGTATGGATCTCATGGTCTTTATTAAGAAACCGTTGGTCATATAAACTGTATGGATCTCATGGTCTTTATTAAGAAACCGTGGTCATATAAACTGTATGGATCTCATGGTCTTTATTAAGAAACCGTGGGTCATATAAACTGTATGGATCTCATGGTCTTTATTAAGAAACCGTGGGTCATTTAAACTGTATGGATCTCATGGTCTTTATTAAGAAACCGTGGGTCATATAAACTGTATGGATCTCATGGTCTTTAAGAAACTGTGGTCATTTAAACAAATTCAGACTTTAAAAATGTTTAAATGTATTTTTTAAACTTTATTTAACCAGGCAAGTCAGTTAAGAACAAATTCTTAGTTTCATTGATGGCCTAGGAACAGTGGGTTAACTGCCTGTTCAGGGGCAGAACGACAGATTTGTACCTTGTCAGCTCGGGGGTTTGAACTTGCAACCTTCCGGTCACTAGTCCAACACTCTAACCACCAACGCTCTAACCACTAGGCTACCCTGCCGCCTCTACACTCTAACCACTAGGCTACCCTGCCGCCTCTACACTCTAACCACTAGGCTACCCTGCCGCCTCTACACTCTAACCACTAGGCTACCCTGCCGCCTCTACACTCTAACCACTAGGCTACCCTGCCGCCTCTACACTCTAACCACTAGGCTACCCTGCCGCCTCTACACTCTAACCACTAGGCTACCCTGCCGCCTCTACACTCTAACCACTAGGCTACCCTGCCGCCTCTACACTCTAACCACTAGGCTACCCTAACCCTAGGCCGTCACACTCTAACCACTAGGCTACCCTGCCGCCTCTACACTCTAACCACTAGGCTACCCTGCCGCCTCTACACTCTAACCACTAGGCTACCCTGCCGCCTCTACACTCTAACCACTAGGCTACCCTGCCGCCTCTACACTCTAACCACTAGGCCACCCTGCCGCCTCTACACTCTAACCACTAGGCTACCCTGCCGCCACGGCTTCTTAAACTAAACTACTTTGTTGTGTTTAGGGCAGATTCTGTTGTTTAGTCCCCCGAGGAGCAACGTTTCAGGGAACAAATCACATCCTGTTCAGTTTAACTGGGTTTTCCTATCATGTCAGAGAGACGAGCTATGTTCGTTTCTATTCTACCATTTAGAGACAAGCTATGTTCGTTTCTATTCTACCATTTAGAGACAAGCTATGTGTGTTTCTATTCTACCATTTAGAGACAAGCTATGTTCGTTTCTATTCTACCATTTAGAGACAAACTAGTCATAATGACTGTTCGTTTCTATTCTACCATTCCAGAAAGAAGCTGAAGAAGGTCTGGGACCTGGCTGTGACCTTCCTCTCAGCCAATGAGAGCCGTATCAGGACAGAGTCTCAGCGGATTGGCGGAGCCGACTTCCTGGTGTGGAGGTGGCTCCAGCCCTCTCTGAGCTGCGACCAGATCTCACTCATCCCCTCCAAAGTCTGGCAGGGCAAAGGTAACTAACATTCCTAGTGTGCTCCCAAATGGCACCCTGTTCCCTACGTAGGGCACTACCAACTCCCTATTAATACCCATGGTTATGAAATGTGATGTTTCGATGAGCAGGTTTCTTCCCTGCTGTTACACTGTCCATCTAGCGTCTCTTGTCTGTCTCTTGTCCATCTAACACATTTCCTGTCTTTTTCTCCATCGAATGTCTCTTTCCTGTCTGTCTCTCTTCTCTCAGCGTTCCCTCTGGACAGGAGGAACTCTCCTCCCAACAGTTTAACACCGTGTCTGAAGATCAGAAACATGTTTGATCCAGTCATGTGAGTACCAGAGGGTGTTACTAAGTCAATGTGTTCACCATCAGTCTTTAAGGTTCTGTCGGGGTTAGGGATGACCATGTACTTGTCAGGGGACTAAAACGCTCTCTTTGCATGTCGGTATCAGCAGACTGTCTCTTAGATGTGGATGTTGGCAGACTCTCTCTTAGATGTGGACGTTGACGTCGGCAGACTCTCTTAGATGAGGACTTCGGCAGACTCTCTTAGATGAGGACTTCGGCAGACTCTCTTAGATGAGGACTTCGGCAGACTCTCTTAGATGAGGACTTCGGCAGACTCTCTTAGATGAGGACTTCGGCAGACTCTCTTAGATGAGGACTTCGGCAGACTCTCTTAGATGAGGACTTCGGCAGACTCTCTTAGATGAGGACTTCGGCAGACTCTCTTAGATGAGGACTTCGGCAGACTCTCTTAGATGAGGACTTCGGCAGACTCTCTTAGATGAGGACTTCGGCAGACTCTCTTAGATGAGGACTTCGGCAGACTCTTAGATGAGGACTTCGGCAGACTCTCTTAGATGAGGACGTCGGCAGACTCTCTTAGATGTGGACGTCGGCAGACTCTCTCTTAGATGAGGACGTCGGCAGACTCTCTTAGATGTGGACGTTGGCAGACTCTCTTAGACCTGGACGTTGACGTCGGCAGACTCTCTCTTAGATGAGGACGTTGGCAGACTCTCTCTTAGATGAGGACGTTGGCAGACTCTCTTTGACCTGGACGTTGACGTTGGCAGACTCTCTCTTTGACCTGGACGTTGACGTTGGCAGACTCTCTCTTAGATCTGGACGTCGGCAGACTCTCTCTCTTAGACGTGGACGTCGGCAGACTCTCTCTCTTAGACGTGGACGTCGGCAGACTCTCTCTCTTAGACGTGGACGTCGGCAGACTCTCTCTCTTAGACGTGGACGTCGGCAGACTCTCTCTCTTAGACGTGGACGTCGGCAGACTCTCTCTCTTAGACGTGGACGTCGGCAGACTCTCTCTCTTAGACGTGGACGTCGGCAGACTCTCTCTTAGACGTGGACGTCGGCAGACTCTCTCTCTTAGACGTGGACGTCGGCAGACTCTCTCTCTTAGACGTGGACGTCGGCAGACTCTCTCTCTTAGACGTGGACGTCGTTGGCAGACTCTCTCTTAGATGTGGACGTTGGCAGACTCTCTCTTAGACGTGGACGTCGGCAGACTCTCTCTCTTAGACGTGGACGTCGGCAGACTCTCTCTTAGACGTGGGTCGGCAGACTCTCTCTCTTAGACGTGGCGTCGGCAGACTCTCTCTTAGACGTGGACGTCGGCAGACTCTCTCTTAGACGTGGACGTCGGCAGACTCTCTCTTAGACGTGGACGTCGGCAGACTCTCTCTCTTAGACGTGGACGTCGGCAGACTCTCTCTCTTAGACGTGGACGTCGGCAGACTCTCTCTTAGACGTGGACGTCGGCAGACTCTCTCTCTTAGACGTGGACGTCGGCAGACTCTCTTAGACGTGGACGTCGGCAGACTCTCTCTCTTAGACGTGGACGTCGGCAGACTCTCTCTCTTAGACGTGGACGTCGGCAGACTCTCTCTCTTAGACGTGGACGTCGGCAGACTCTCTCTCTCGGCAGACTCTTAGACGTGGACGTCGGCAGACTCTCTCTCTTAGACGTGGACGTCGGCAGACTCTCTCTCGTGGACGTCGGCAGACGTGGACGTCGGCAGACTCTCTTAGACGTGGACGTCGGCAGACTCTCTCTCTTAGACGTGGACGTCGGCAGACTCTCTCTCTTAGACGTGGACGTCGGCAGACTCTCTCTTAGACGTGGACGTCGGCAGACTCTCTCTCTTAGACGTGGACGTCGGCAGACTCTCTCTTAGACGTGGACGTCGGCAGACTCTCTCTTAGACGTGGACGTCGGCAGACTCTCTTAGACGTGGACGTCGGCAGACTCTCTCTCTTAGACGTGGACGTCGGCAGACTCTCTCTCTTAGACGTGGACGTCGGCAGACTCTCTCTCTTAGACGTGGACGTCGGCAGACTCTCTCTCTTAGACGTGGACGTCGGCAGACTCTCTCTCTTAGACGTGGACGTCGCAGACTCTCTCTCTTAGACGTGGACGTCGGCAGACTCTCTCTTAGACGTGGACGTCGGCAGACTCTCTCTCTTAGACGTGGACGTCGGCAGACTCTCTCTCTTAGACGTGGACGTCGGCAGACTCTCTCTTAGACGTGGACGCTCTCTCTCTTAGACGTGGACGTCGGCAGACTCTCTCTCTTAGACGTGGACGTCGGCAGACTCTCTCTCTTAGACGTGGACGTCGGCAGATAGGGCTCTCTCTTAGACGTGGACGTCGGCAGACTCTCTCTCTTAGACGTGGACGTCGGCAGACTCTCTCTCTTAGACGTGGACGTCGGCAGACTCTCTCTCTTAGACGTGGACGTCGGCAGACTCTCTCTCTTAGACGTGGACGTCGGCAGACTCTCTCTCTTAGACGTGGACGTCGGCAGACTCCCTCAGATGTATATTGTATCAAGTGTTTTCCCATATGTGCCACATGTACTGTCCTATCCTACCTGTGTGTTCTTGACTACCAGGTTAGAGGTGGGTTCGGACTTCTAGATGACATCTGACCCCTTTACGTGTGTGTGTTTGTAACAGGGAGGTTGGTGAAAACTGGCATCTGGCCATCCACGAGGCCATCTTGGAGAAGTGTTGTGACAACGACGGCATCGTCCACATCGCTGTCGACCAGAGCTCCAGAGAGGTGAGTGTCTGTCACAGCTGTTATATCAAGCAATGGCTGTGTTCCACCAGAACCCCAGAGAGGTGAGTGTCTGTCACAGCTGTTATATCAAGCAATGGCTGTGTTCCACCAGAACTCCAGAGAGGTGAGTGTCTGTCACAGCTGTTATATCAAGCTATGGCTGTGTTCCAAGCGGCTCCCTATTCTTTTACCAAATAGGGCTATCTTCTGTATACCACCCCTACCTGATCACAACACAACTGATTGGCTCAAACGCACTAAGAGAACAAGGCACACCTGTTCATTGAAATGCATTCCAGGTGACTACCTCATGAAGCTGGTTGAGAGAATGCCAAGAGTGTGCAAAGCTGTCAGTCATCAAGGCAAAGGGTGCCTTACTTGAAGAATCTCAAATATAATGTTTTTTGATTTAACACTTTAACAGCCATCTGGTTATATATCCCCTGACCAGGTGGAACCAACAGCCACGTGGTTATATTTCACTGACCAGGTAGAACCAACAGCCACATGGTTATATATCCAC